>NC_140972.1:40999631-41177131 GCF_056783735.1 Eptatretus burgeri
ATATATATATATATATATATATATATATATATATATATATATATATATATATATATATAAAGCTGTTTACAACAACTCATTGATATAAATGTTTAGTTCCTTGTAAATGGGGTAGAAAGCTGAAATTTCACACATTGATGTAACTTGAAGCCAATATCCTTGGGAAAATCACAAATCGTCAGAAAATTTTACTCAACGAAAATATCCGTCAATAAAAATTGACCAGTGCAGCCTCATTCCACTCACTGCAAGTCACGTGACCAAAGGCAATGGAGCTTCCAATATAACTGGTTGCTAGTCCACCCTAACATGCTCCTCTTCTACCTCATATTTTATAACCTTTGCCATATGTAAATGAAAATTTTTTATAGCTGTAAACTTTTAAATAAAGAGCTCATTCTAATCACTGTCTTGATTTACTTGAGTTATATAGCTGCTTGCAGAATGAAAGACCGATGCAGTTCATCAAATATATAAAGCTCTCTCACAATCCACATCATCAAACATATAGAGTTATGAGTAGTTGCTTGTAGTGTGCAAGCATGCCCCACTGTTATCTTACAAGTTGCATGGTTTATAAATGTGTAAGATAATTACTAATCAATCCAATGGTATACCATATGCATTTTACTGAAAAGCTCACCCCCCCCCCCCCCCGAACACCCCATCCACACCAATTCCCTCACTATCCCACCTTGCCTATTTTTCACACCACATTGTTTTTCTTCTTCCTCTTCCAGAGTTAATTTGAGTCGAAACAGCATTGTGAGTAAATAAATTGACTCATAAAGTGAAATAGACCAACATCCTACCAAGGAATTTGGATATCTCCATGGTGTGGCAAAGAGATCGTTTGATAATTGAATTTAAGAAAGCTATCTGCCTTCACAGATAGTTTGTTAACAGCTGTATTGCAGTAAATATCATGCATGATTCCCTCATTTTATAGAATCCTATGTGAGAGGAAAAACATGTCCTTTTTTTAGTATAAGCAGTAACTGCTTTTCCAATTCAACAATATTTTGGAAGAATCTATTGGTATTACATTTTCCATCATTAAATACTTTTCAGACTCAGTGGCGTAACGATTAGAGCATCTGCTCTGAAACTGCGACTTCGGCGGATTCGAACCTGACCAGGGCCGAGTCATACCAAAGACTAAAATGTTGGCTGGTTGAATTCATCATACCAAAGTCATGCCAAAGAATAAAAGTTCTGCTTCCTTGCTTGATAATCAGTATTTAAAAAAAGTATAGAGCACGGACAAATAAGCATAGGTTGGTAACCATTGCATACGCTTGACTGGCCGAATGGCCTCCTCTTGCATTGAAGTTCCTTGTAAGGGAACTTAGTAATAATAACAACAATAACAATAATAATTATTGTTATTATTACCTCTGTCACCGAAGGTGAAGGAGGTTATATTTTCACCCCTCTCTGTCCGTTTGTTACTTGCAAAATTGAAGATTTTTCAAGTATATTGGTCAGTCGATTTTGTTCTTCTGTCTGTCTGTCTGTCTGTCTTAGTTAGGTTAGGTATGGGAGCATGCGCCAGAGCTGCGCATCGCTGCATCCACTTTCCGCCGGTACTCCAGGGGCCTCCGTCTGGCCATCCCCCAGGCAGATGCCTGGCTCATCCCCATCTCCTTGAGATGCCGATCAACCTGCTGCAACCACGTGGAACGTGGTCGGCCCATTGGCCTCCTCCACTCACGAGACTCCCTCACTGAGAGAATCACGTGAGCAGGATCAGTGTCAGGAAAACGAGCCACATGTCCATACAGCTGCGCCGGAGCTGACAATCACGGACAATGCAGGTTACAAATCTCATTTGAGTCTCTCTCAGCAACTGCTCATTGGACACAAAGTCTGACAACCGCTCATTGGAC
The DNA here is from genome assembly GCF_056783735.1 of Eptatretus burgeri. Taxonomy (NCBI): domain Eukaryota; kingdom Metazoa; phylum Chordata; class Myxini; order Myxiniformes; family Myxinidae; genus Eptatretus; species Eptatretus burgeri. Next base: position 41,001,521 of record NC_140972.1, read on the forward strand.
ACAAAGTTCGACCAGCGATAGCCAAGGATTCTCCGAAGAGACCTGGTACGAAAGAAATTAAGTCTCCGTCTCAGATCCTTGATCAGAGTCCAAGACTCGCATCCATAGAGCAGGACTGGAAGCACCAAAGACCTGAAGACTCGGATTTCGTCTACCCGCACAGGTACCGGCAGCGCCACACCCCATTATCCAGCGAATCCTTGACTCCCCAGGCCTGACTCAGACGTCTATTGACCTCTGTCTCACAGCCAGCAGAGACATGAATATCACTGCCGAGGTAAGTGAATCTCTCCATGACCTCAATGTCCTCACCACAAACAGGCACAGACAGGACAGCAGCATCCAAGATGTCATTAAAAGCCTGGATCTTAGTTTTGACCCAGGAAACCCGTAATCCTCGCGGCTCCAACTCCTCATTCAGCACCTCGAGGGCCCCCAAAAGGATATCTAAAATCTCCGCAAAGATGGCTGCATCATCTGCGAAATCAAGGTCAGAGACCTTGACATTCCCAAACGATGCACAGCAGCTTGATCTCTCTGACATCCTCCCTAGAATCCAGTCCATACAAGTGCTGAAAAGTGTGGGGGGGGCAGGACACACCCCAGACGAACTCCAGTAACAAATGGAAATAAGTCAGAGATGGTACCACCACATCTCAGCACTCACAGTGCCAGAGTATAGTTCAGACATCAGATCGATCAGTTTTGGTGGCACCCCCACGAAGACCAAGAATCCTCCAGAGGGCATCGCGATTCACTGAATCGAACGCTTTACAGAGATCAACATAAGCTGCAAGCAGCCCCTGCCGAAACTCTCGTCTGAATTCAGTGAGGACCCGAAGAGCAAGAATACAGTCAATCGTTGACCTCTTTGGTGTAAAGCCTGACTGCTCTGGACGCTGGTGCTCAAGGAGATGGTGGCGAACCCTATCAAGAATTATCCGAGCAAAGACCTTGCCGGGCACAGAGAGCAGCGTCACCCATCGGTAGTTGTTGCAGTCTTGGCGATCACCCTTCCCTTTCCAGAGAGGGACAATAAGGCCCCTCTTCCAATCAGTTGGGATGATGCCTGTGTTCCAGGTGGAGCACAGAACTGCATGCAACGACATGAGTGCAACATTTTCACCATCCTCGAGAAGTTCATCATGGATTCCCCAGACTCCTGGAACTTTGCCCCATTTCAACCGGTTCACCGCAGCCTGTGTTTCCACAAGCAAAGTTGGACCACAGTTGATTGGAGGGTCAGCAACAGGGATTGTAACACCCCTGATGTCCAACTCGACAGGTGGCGATCAGCCTGGTAGAACCGCTCAAAGTAACAGGCCCAGCGGGCCTTCACTTCGGACTCCTCTGTCAAGAGCCTACCACCCTCTGCTCTAACTGCAGTACACCAAGGGATGGGCTTGGATGAATGCAATGTGCGAATTCCCCTGTTAGTAGGATGAGAATCCCTTGACCACAGGTGATGCTCTACCCCCTCACAGATTCCTCACACATAGGCCTCCTTGTCCACCCATAGCGTACGTACAGTTTTACGCCTCAGCTCCCTGAACAGCTTAGCTTTGCCATTCAGCCTGGCCCTGCGACTCTGGTCAATGGTATCCATTGAATGATCAATGGTATCCATCCACTGTCTGTCTGTCTGTCTGTCTGTCTGTCACCTGCAGGTTGTAATTTCAAACCGATCTCCATGAAACTTCAACACATGGTAGAGTTTGTCACGAGGAATAAGCCTATTGTTTTTGGGGTCAAAACGTCAAAAGGTCAACATAGGCCCAAGGTCAACAACTGGGGTGGTATTTCTAAAATCCTCAATTTTCATCCGATTGACTTGAAATTTGAAGAGGATTTATATTTCAGGTCATTGAATTCAAACAGACAATTATTTTTGAGATCAACATCGGCCAAAAGGACAACATAGGCTGAATTTCTAAGATTGTCAATTTTCATCCGATTGACTTTAAATTCGAAGAGGAGTTGCATAATTGGTCATTAAATTCAACCACCAATTATTTTTGAGGTCAAATTTGTTTTATGGATTTTGCAAGTGTCGTGCTCTGCATGACGTCTTCTTATTTGTTTGTTGGATGGTCGCTTTAGACTACCGTTATTAGCAGGTTTTCCATCTGTCTGGATGCATGTAATGGACACCTCTGGAGGCCAGAGGAGTCAACCGATTTTGATGAAACTTGACTGGTAGGTTCATACCAGGATCTAGTTGTATGTTTTGAGCACCGTTGCTATGAATGCCACCGTTGCCTAGCAACGGGACTTTGAAATTTTTGAAAAAATCCGAAAAATATATTTATATATTTTTTTCGAAAATCAAAAATCGGCTTCTGTGCTTTTATGCACACTATAATCAACCTATTTGTCAAAAAATTTCAGCACGATCCGCCAAAAACTGGATGACGAGTACGCAATTATGTAGCGACCACCCATGTCGCCTACTGGCTTGTTTGTCTGTTTGTTTATTTATGTGCAGGATATCTCAAAAATTTGTGGACGGATCTGGATGAAATTCTGTGGACAGGTTCGTTGTGTGACAAAGACGAATTGTTTAGATTTTGGTAAAGATCTGGATCCGGATCCTGCAACTGTAATTTTTTAAGTGATGCTTCACCATTGATAGATGGGGCCAAAAATGATATACAGCACGATATCTCAAAAAAGTTATGCACGGATTCGGATGGAAGTTGGTGCACACCTTTGGTGTGTGACAAGGAAGAAGTGTGTGACAAGAATTTTGGTGAAGATCCAGATCCGGATCTGATAATTTAAAAAGTAATTATTCACCATTTAGAGATGGGGCCAAACTACAGAGATGCCAACTTTTGGAAATCAGAATTAGGGAGGATTTGCAACCGACACCAAATAATGTGCGCGAAGCGCACATCTCGAGCGTGGAGCGCTCGACCCTTGCGGCGGGGTCCAGGGCCCGCCTTAGGGCCCTGGAAGCTCTGGGGTTCTAGACGCTCTCTAGTGCCCTCTGAGCCCTATTTTGGAGCATTTAACATGTTAAGAATTCCCACTTTTTGAACAAAAAAAGGGGAAAATTGTGCACTTTTTAATGTTACATGTATGTTAATATTAGTAAGTTAGGGGACAATCAAAGATTAACAAAAAGCACAAAAGAAGCAATATTTTTCTTACCTTACTGGCTGGTACTACTGCTGCTTGCTTTTTCCATGGCAGCTTTGCTGAGTGCCAGCTGTGTGGCTCTTTTAGCCCTTCTGATTATGTCTTTGCTGTATTCTCTCTGGTAGCAAGGGGTGCTATGAGCTAGTTTTTCAATTAAGAGAGCTTCCAGGGTTTTGACACTCAAATTGGGACGAAATTCAGTATGATTCTTCCGTACAAGACTGAGTGCCCGCTCACATGATGCGTTCGAATGAGGAATGACCAAGATTCCCTTCATCACTTTGCTCAAATTAGGATACTTCTTGGCACCAGTGCAGGGATCTGTGAGCTGTGAAATCCGATGCCACTGCTCATCCACTCTCACTGTCTCAGTAGCAATTGTAGCTATGGAGGTGTCTGCCTGGTAGTGAGCGAATTCACTCTCAACACTGTCTATGTCACTATCACCGCCACTGAACAGACAGGGGAATTTCTTGATGAAAAACTCCACACAGTCAAACCCCACTTCTTGGTGTAGCTTAACATCCAGCACCTGAGCATGCTTGGCTAATTCATCATCTAGCGGCCAGGTTTTGAAGATGTAATTGCAGGCTTTCACATAATATGAGCGAACTGCACTGAAGAAACCTTGGATGTCTGACCCACTCAGAGTGAAGGTGGATTTCTTGAGACTCCTTTGTTCCCTTATTTACAGTTTGGCATCGTTCCCAATCATGAGGTCCTCATCATTCTTCTGATGATGTCTGTCAGAGAAGGGTACATTTACCAGAGCAACCGATGACACCGATGGTTTCAAAACCGTACGAAGATATCTTTCAGAAGACCATTCAATTCTCCGTGCAGGAGATGAATACAGGGTTCGTCTCTTTGGAGCAGAAGATTCCCCTTCTCAAAAAGCTTGTTAGCATATCGAAGGAAGAAACAATAGAGTTTTGTTTGTGGAGACAAGAACATCCTGTTGACACGTTTTTCTCTAGATTCCTGCACAGTGTTTGAGGAAGATGCGCTTTTAGTTGTAGAACTCGTAGTACACTTAGCCGCAGGGCGATCACACTTGCGTTTACTGCCAGCAGAAGAGGTCAGACTCGTAGTACCAGATCCAATTTTACATTTGAGGAGAGAGCTTGAGGTAGGTGCAGCCAAGGAAGAAGACCTCTGATTCGAAGGTTTTGCTGAGCTTCTATCAAGTGATTTGGCAAAAGCAGAACTTAACTTGGGTCCTTCTTTGCCTGTAGATGGGACTATCACAGTCTTTCTCGACTCTGAAGGGATCTGCTTTGTAGATGAACGTGATGAAGGGCCGGTGATGCTACCTGCTCTCAGCATTGGTTTTGGTGCTGTCCCTGCTGTCTTCTTCGCAGCAGATACTGCAGTGGTAGTGGTGAATGCTGCTCCACGAGTGCTTGATCCTGCAGTGCCAGTACTGGCAGTAGATACAGTGCCGTCCTTCTTGCTCGTTGTTAGAGTCTTGGCTACAGTTGGTTGCATTTTTCTTCGTACTTCTTCTTTGAAGAAGAGGCGAAGTGGCTCCCACTGTTCAATCAGCCTGTCTAGGCACTGACCAAGGGACAGCCACCTTGTTGCGACATGCTTCAGAATCTTGTGTGTCGGGGCATCACAGAGTTCTTGCAGTGCTTTCACTCCTTTGACGCGTTTACTACTTTTGTCCAAGTAGTAGTAAATATCGATGAGAAAGTCATCTAATTCAATGGGTAAGGCCTGAGCCGCCTTCTTGGCTGTATTGTGCATCATATGGCAAGGGCATCCCATGATGTAGCACTCTGGATTTTGTTTGTGGATATAAGCAGCGACTCCTTTGTGCTTGCCCACCATGACAGAGGCATTATCAGCACAAAAGGAAACACAATTTCCCCACGGAATTTTCCTGTCACTGAACTCATGATCAAGCAGTTTGAAAATGTTTTCTCCAGTGGAATCTTGTTTGCACGCAGGAAAACTTAGCAAACCTTGCTTCACAATCCCAGCACTGTTGTCATAGTACGAAATCAGGACAGGATATAGCTGGGCCTCACCACTGTCATTGCTACTGTCTGTAGCTAGGCTAAATGGAGCTAGTCTAGCAATATCGGCAATAGATGAAGCAGTAACATTTGACAACTCACCAATTATTGCTGAAGTTTTTGTTCTTGCACATCCATACTTTGAAGCAACTTTTGAATCTGGAAACATCTTTTGAAATAGAGGTCCAGCATGATCTGAGACTGATATGGGCAAGTTATGTTCCACAATAAATCCACTAAAGAGAAGTTCCGCTCGGGTAACATCCTCTTCCTCGCTTGTCCCTTGTTTGGTGAAATAATTCAGAAGTGTACCGGTACTCGTGCTCGAAGATCTCTCCTTTGCAATGTCTGTGTGCCGTTTGCTTCCAACGTGCTTCCGAATATCATCGCGACCTCTGTGCTCAACTGAAATATCAACGCTGCATCCTGTACAATACGCATGATGAATTCCTTTTTCAGACTTTCGAATACACGGGTATTGGAGACTGTATTCGGTCTTGTACTTCTGAGACCATTTCTTGGTCTTCGTAAGCTTCTTTTCTGCCATTTCGTAATCAACATCGAGGGCTTGAAGCATCGGTAACTTCGAAGTCGATGTTCCACAGCTGCAGCGCGACTCGTAGAACTCTAGCGGCTGTTAAACACCGCACGGTGGTCGCGACCGCCGGGCTGGTACGGGGCCCAGCTGCATGCAGTGAGCGTATCGCATGCATATACACTGTGCATACATACCGCATGCACTGTATTGCACACATACCGCATGCACTAAATCTCAGTGCATGATCGCATAAGCGAGATCCAGACCCAATGTTTCGCTGCTCCTCATTTGAATTTGCAATTTTTTACGTACAATTTGGTAGCAGCGAACGTTATGGAGTTACCACATGCTATACGTAGCAGACGATGCTTTTCATTCAATTCTCATACTAGTACATTCTGATTAGTGAACAGTGCAAAAATATCAAAATTTCGGGAGGATAAGGATAGTGATCGTAAGGGCGGGAGTTTGGGTGAATTTTCGGAAGCCTCCCGATGAAATCGGGAGGGTTGGCATCTGTGTATATAGCAAAATTCTCATAAAATTGCTGACGGATTCAGATTAATCTTGGTAGAGAGGTTGGGTATATGACAAGGAAGAAATGTTTCGATTTTGGTGAAGATCTGAATCTGGATCTGGATACGGTAATTATTTAATTTTAAAAGTGATTCCTCGCTATTGAGAGATGGGGCCAAAAACGCTATAGTACTGTTTAGCATGATATTTCAAAAATGTATTGGGCCCGATATGTTCTCGTGGATCAGGCTTTGCGTGGCAGAGGTATCCGCTCTACCAAGTGCCCTTCTAGTTATTATTATTATTATTATTATTATTATTATTATTATTATTATTTCCACAGCAATTCAAAAAAATTAACTTCATTTTATGCAGGACTAATAAAAGACTTTCTACAATAAATTTACCAAACAGAATGGGATAGTCTTGAAGAAACATGTTCACAGCACTGGCCATGTTCACACCTACTGTGCAATTGCTGAGCCATAGTGCTACTCACAGGACAAAAGGGCAAACATGCCTCACCCATGCAGTCATGTCCACCATTGATCTGCATGTAGTCAGGAGGACAAACACATATGTAACTTCCAATTGTGTTTTGACATGTCCCTGGACCACAGATCGTTGGGAAGTTGGCACACTCATCAGCATCTGAAACGGAACAGGGGAAAAGTTAATTTTGACAAAAAAAGAAAAGTATTTTATGATTGACAAATGCTTTATGAAAATAGGTAAGATTGTTGAAATCTTAAACTCGTTCACCGACCAAAGAGCATAGTAAACTTCCAACTGCAGTTTTTTTTTTTTCCATTAAGTTCATACATCCTGTAATATACTGTTTAAATACATATCAACTGGAACCTGAATGCTATTGGGACAGAAATTGCATAAAGCTTTCTGGAGAGCATTATAAAAAGCCCCCCTTCTGGAGAGCCACCTTCACGATTTTTTCTTCAAACTCTTCCTTTACTCTGGCTCACTCTTCCCTAATATTCAAAAAAAAAAAAAAAACAGTCTTAAAATGTTTCGACTTCCTTTCTCTGGCGTGCTCTTCTTCCTTTTATTCTTCTTCTTCAAACACCTGAGTTATTTTCAACCTTTCTTTCATCCCGTGACACAAAATTCCATCTGTTACAATGCTTCCTTCCTTCATCGTCTCAATTTCTGCTGGACTCCATCCATTATCCAATGTATTTAAATGAATCTCTGACCTACAATTTTTTTCAATCCCATTTTGCAATGCTTGTTCATCTTCCAATCATTATTTTTTTTTTAAACTTCAGTGCAAATTCATCCCACCTCCTTAAATCTTCCTCCTCCTCACTCCTCATCTGTTATACTGCCTCCTTACTCCTCCCATCTTGCCCCCCATCCTATCTCCTCTCTTTGCTCCTCTTCGTTGCCCTCTGCTTTAATAACAGCTCTCCCTATGGTATCCCAAACTATATGGATTTCAAACATCTGTGGGCTTCATTCCAACCTAACAAATATCTCACCCTCCCATTCAGTACACTCCTCAATATCTCAAACATGCTCTCTCTTTCCTCTCATCACACCTTCCCCTCTTCTCACTCCCCACCCCCACAAATATTGTTCCTCCCCCACCCGCTCCCAGCTTTACCATACATCTACCCAGTCTCATCTTTCCCCTCTCCCCACCCCTCCCTTCTCCCTCCACCCCCATGATCATGCCTGCTCTCATCAGCTCCACTTCCTCTCATCCCTCCATTTCAATTCAGCTGCCTCCTTTCTCTTCAAGGCAATCATTACTCTCATTACCCCCCCAAGCATCCCCCTCACTTCTCTCAAAAGGTAATCCCACATCTTTCTCCCTCAATTCTCCCCTCACACCATTCTCCCCAAATCTCCCCACTCTCCCCTCCATTCAAATCCCTCCCTTCACCCATCAATTTCTACTCTCCCCCATCACTCCCCCTTCTCAAAGCTTCCCCCACCTCTTCCCAGCCGCTCAAATCTCATCACACCCCCCACTCTGCCCCCCCCCTCAATTATTGTTCCTCCCCCCACCCACTCCCATCTTCACAATACCACTACCCAGTCTCATTCTTCCCTTCTCTGCACCTCTCCCTTCTCTCTCCTCCCCCATGGCCGTGCCTGCTCTCATCATCTTCCCTCTCCCTCTCACCCTTCCCTCTCAAATAAGCCACCTCCTCCCTCTTCAAAGCAAACTTCTCTCTCCCCCCCCCCGCCAAGCTTTCACTTGACCCTTCTCAAAAGCTCCCCCTGACCCGTCTCCCTCAATTCTCCACCCTGACCATTCTCCCTCAATTTCGCCTCCCCCTCACCTCTCCCTAAAAATCTCCCCCTCTCTCACTCTTCATATCCACAAAGTTTCCTCCTTCCCCCACCCTCCCTCTACCAACTGATTCCCCCACCTCCTCCAATCTCCTATTTCCTATTTCCCTTTGCCCCTTGTCATATTTCTCCTCACTGTGACTCATCCCTTCACCACTTAGACCTTTGTCCTCCTCCCCATCCGACCCTCTCCCCGAGCTCTTCTGCAATCTCCTACACACTACACACTGCTAACAACTTTCCCTACCGTCACCTCTCCTCCCCTTCCCTACCCCCCCCACACACACACACACACACACACACACACACACACACACACACACACACACACACACACACACACACACACACACACACACACACACACACACACACACACACACACACACACACACACACACACACACACGCATTTAAAGGCCATTTTCCCCGCTAAAGTGGGGGTTAGCCTTGCGGTCTTCTCTTCTCCACTTTACCCTGTTTTCTGCATCTCCCCTTCTTAATCCCCTTGCCCACATTTCCTCTTCCACCACATTTAGCCAAGTTTTTCTCGGTCTTCCCCGTCCTCTACTTCCGACTACACTCATTCCCAACACTCCTCTCACCCAGTCACTTTCATCCTTCCTCAACACATGACCCAACCATCTCAACCTGTTTCTCTTCACAACCTCCATCACAGACTCTATTCCCATCATCTTCCGCAAGTCATCATTTGTCTTCCTCTCTCTCAACGATACTCCACACATCCACCGAACCATTCGCATTTCCACCCTTTCCAGCCTTTGTTGCTGCTCCATGTTCAGTACCCATGTCTCACTCCCATAAATCATCGTACTCCTCACACATGTAGCATACACCTTTCCCTTCAGCTTCAACGACACTCCCCTCTTTGTCAGCACGCCACTCAGTTCCCGAAACTTCTTCCATGCACATCTCACTCTAGCAACTGTCGAAGAGTCTGATCCACCTTCTCCATTCAGCATGTCTCCGAGATAGCAAAATGTTTTCACCCCTTCCAGCTTCACACCATCTCCAAGATCCAACTCAACAATTCCTTCATCTGCTGCTCCCTCGATGCACACCTTACACTTGAATGTCGCTGCCACACTGGTTAATGACCCTCTCACACCACTACATTTTCGATGAACCCATTCAGCACACAATGTACACTGAATGGAGTTCACTCCGACACCCTTCCTGCACACAGCACACGGCCATTTCCCAGTCCTTTCCACCTCACCACATGCTTTACCACTTGCCATCACCTTCGTCTTTCCGATATTCACCTTCAAACCTTTTGCCTCCATACATTCCTTCCACTTGTTCATCTTCTCCTTCAGTCCATCCATACTCTCTGCAATAAACACCAGATCATCTGCATACAGCAGCTCCCACGGTAAACCCTCCTTTACCCTTCGAGCCAGCACCTCCATCACAACTACAAATAGAAGTGGACTTAGTACCGACCCCTGGTGCACTCCTACCCTCACCTCAAACTCACCACTGTTCCCATCCTTCGTCCTTACAGCTGTGCGTGCTCTCTCGTACATGGCCATCACTACTCTGATCAACCATTCCTCCACTCCTAACTTCCTCAATGCCCATGTCATTACTTCGCGTGGAACCCTATCAAATGCTTTCTCCAGATCAGCAAACCCAAGAAACAACTTCTTCCTCTTCTCCATGTACTTCTCCTGCAACTGCCTTACAATAAAAATTGCATCTGTCGTTCCTCTTCCTGGCATAAATCCAAACTGCATTTCGTCAATCTTTACCTTCTTCCTTATCCTCTTCTCCAACACCCTTTCCAATACCTTCATTCCATGCTCCAATAACTTTATTGCTCTATAGGAGCCACAGTCCAGAGGGTCACCTTTCCCCTTGTACAGAGGGACGAGGGTACTCAGTTCCCAATCCACTGGAATGCGGCCTTCTTTCACCACCAGATTACAGATCTCTGTCATTCTCTTCACACCCCAACTTCCCGCTGCCTTCAACATATCTCCCACAACTCCCGTCGGCCCTCCTGCTTTTCGACTCTTCATTGCTCTTATAGCTTCCTCAACTTCCTTCTCAGTTATCTTCTCTGCTGGTCCTAAAACTGGGTTACTCTCGATGTTGCTATCCCATTCATTTTCTACATTCAACAGCCTTTCCATATATCTCTTCCATCTTCCTTTAATTCCATCTGAATCCACAACAATTTGTCCCACTTCATCCTTCAAGCAACTCACCCCCGTCACATCAAATCTCTCTCTCGCTATCTGCTTTGCGATCCTGAATACCGCTCTCTTACCCTCCTCCGAATCCAAGCGTTCTCCAAACATTTTCCTATGGGCCTCCTGCGCCTTTGCAACCTCTTTCTTTGCAGCCTTCTTGGCTTCCTTATAACTTTCATGTGCAGCCTCTTCTTCCACCGTATCCTTTGACTTTTGCCATTCCTTGAACTTCTTCCTCTTCTCTTCAATCGTCTTTCCAACTTCATCATCCCACCACCATGTTTCCGAGTGCCTCGGTGGTCCTTCTGTCCATCCACATACCCCACCAACGGCTCCCAATAGACTATCTTTCATTGACATCCAACCACTTTCAAGCTCAACCACATCATCTTCAACCATACTCAGCCTCTTTCTTAATGCTTCCTTCACTGTCGCCTCTTTTAACCTCCACACCTTCATCCTCGGTTGGTACTTCACCCGCCGAATTCTCCACGCACCTTTCACCCTTATATCGCAGACAACCAGGTGGTGCTGCGAAACAGTCTCCTCCCCTGGGATCATCTTTGTGTCCCGGAGGTTTCCCCTATCTCGCTGACGCACCATCAAGTAGTCAATGGTTGTCGTCGACCCACCTGACGTGTATGTAATAAGCTTATTATCCGCTTTCTGGAATTGAGTATTACAGATCAACAAATCAGCTCCATCAGCAAACTCCAAGATCCTTTCACCTTCTCCATTTCTCACACCATATCCATAACCCCCATGGACTCCCTCAAAACCGTCTGGACTCCTTCCCACATGTCCATTCAAGTCTCCTCCAACCACAACAACTTCCTCATCTTTCACATTTTCCATCAACTTCTCCATCGCACACCAGAACATGTTCTTCTCTTCATCGCTTCGACCGACCTGTGGGGCATATCCCGAGATGACGTTCACCAAGAGATTTCCGATCACAATTCTCACCATCATCAACCTTTCACTCACTCTAGTCACACTCACTACACTGTCTTCAAACTCCTCAGAAAACATGACACCAACACCATGCACGCCTTCTGGGCACCCTTGCCACATAAACTTGTACTTCTGCCCCTGCCTTCCCTTCACCATTCTCACACCACTTCCCTTCCACCGTGTCTTCTGCACACAACATATGTCCACTCTTCTTCTGACCAATGTTTCAACCACTTCTCCAGATCTCCCTGTCATTGTCCCTACATTCCATGTACCAAACCTCAGAAACCGATCTCCACATGGGGCATCAGACGATTGGTCATCATAAATGGAAAAATTTCCTCCCTTGCTTCGATCGGGTTCCCCACCTTGAGTTTTAACGAGAGGGGGTGAGGACCCCCACGGGGTACTTCGGGCTTTACCCTGCCCATCAGTTGTACTCATCATGGTTTCCTTTTGAGGCGATGTTTTTATGGCCGGATGCCCTTCCTGACGCCAACCCCCTTCCCTACCCTGCACCCAAAACGTACTCGCCTCCATTTTCCTTCACAATGTGGAACTCAAACACCTGAAGCCATCGCTCTAACCTGACTAAACTCTCCATACAGGTTGCCACTGACAAACCAGGCATAAACTGCTGAACAGAAACTTTCCTCCTTCAAGACATCGCTGACTCCTTCAGTTCTCTCCCTGGTTACTCCCTCCTCTGGTATGATAGACCTGAGCCTCGTGCTGGCGGCGGAGTTGCTCTCTTTATCAAAAACTCTATCCCTCACTCTCCATGCACTACCTTACTCCTCCACACCCCAATGAACACCTCTGGCTCCGGCTTCCCCTCCGCTCCCACCTCTTCTTTATATCATCCAAACAGCAGAAAACAACGACCAACTTCTATCTACTCATCCAAACTCTCTCTTCCTCATATGTGGTGACTTCAATTGTCATCATGTCAGTTGGCTGGGTGTGGGTACCTCTCTCACCTGCCGTGTCACTTCAGCAAATCATTTCTGCAGCTCATGGGGACTCAATCAATCTGTCAACTACCCGACCCGGTTCTCAGCCAACGGAACTCCATCTATTCTGGATTTGATTTTGACCAATTTCCTAGAAAATGTCTGCTGTTCTTTTTTCTGCTCCAATCGGGTCATCCGAGCATATGCTTGTTAAAGTGGACATCTTTCTGGCCATTATTAGAGAACCACCTCAGCACCAACAAGTCTGGCATTTCACTCAGGCCGACTGGCTGGGACTTCAAGCAGCCATCAAACTTCTCGACTGGTCTCCCAATTCTACTCTCTCCGACATCATCTCATCCTGGGAATTCTTTCAAAGAAATTTGCTCTCTCTCATGCAGAGATTGATCCCATTTCGTCTTCAGTTGTCCCACCCTTCCTCCCGCCCTTGGTGCACTGAAGCTTGCGGCGAGGCAGTTGTCCAAAAACAACTTTCCTTCACCTCGTGAAAGACTAATCCAACTGAAGGCTATGTCATTTCCTTCCACAAGAAGCTTGGAACAAGTGTTTGTCTACTGTTAGGAGAGCCAGGAAACGACATCTTTCCAATCTCAAGTCTGAACTCTCAAACCTGTCTCCCTCCTACAAATCCTGGTGGCATCTAGTTATGTCTGCTTCTGATGTATGTTCCCCCACCATCTCAAATGGTTTGGGATTTGGTTCTCCCACCATCCCTTACCTCAAATGGTTGCACAGCTGATGCTGCACGTGAAAAGGCTAAATGCCTAAACTCTGTGCTTTCCTCGAAATATTGTGTCCCAAACCCATTGCTTTCTGTATCCACATTATCCAGTCAAACCCAGCCTTCCTGGACTCCGAGTATTTTTCTCCTGACAAAGTGGAGAACTTGCTTTCAAACCTCGACTCAGATTCTGCAACCAGCCCAGATGGCATCAGTGCTGATATTCTAAAAACCTGCTCTGCTGCTCTTACTCACCCTCTCTCTGGTATATTCACCCTCTCGCTTACTCAAGGTCATCTGCCATATGCTTGGAAATCAGTAAACATTACCGCTCTGCATAATGAAGGTGAAAAACTGATCCCTGCAACTATAGACCAATCAGCCTTCTCCCAATCATCAGCAAGGTCATGGAATCCATCATCGCTTCCAACATAAAATCCTTCCGTTTCTCCAATGGCTTGATTTCCGATTATCAATTTGGATTCAGAACAGGTCACTCTACCCAGGAGTTGCTGCTTCTGCTTTCCCAACAATGGATGGAGGTCCTCAATGACAGACATGAGGTCAGAGCCATCTCCCTAGACATATTGTGTCCTTTCGGTATGGTCTGGCACCCCGCCCTGCTCACCAAACTTTCTTCCTATTGCATCCAAGGACATCTCCACTCCTGGGTCGCAGACTTCCTCTCCTGTTGCAGTCAACCTGTGGCCCTAAATGGAGTTCTTTCATCCCCTCTTCCTGTGCAGGCTGGAGTTCCTCAAGGTAGCGTTCTGGGCCCTGTTCTTTTTCTGGTTTTCATCAATGATCTCTCCGACTCTCTGGAAAATCCTCTATATCTCTTTGCTGATGACTCCACCCTCTGCCGTACCATCTGTCATCCCTCAGAACGGCGAGCAGCAGCTTCTTCGCTCACTGCAGATCTGGATAAAATCACAAACTGGTCCAACACGTGGAACATGTCTTTCAATCCAGACAAATCTCACACTCTCACTATGTATCTTCGAAAGAACCGTTTAGAAAACCCCCCCATCCACTTTCTCAACAATCCTCTGGAAGAAGTCTTTTCTTTCAAGCTTCTGCGTCTCACTATCTGCCATGACCTTTCCTGGGAAAGCTACATTTCAAACCTCGCCTCAAAAGCCAGTCGCCGACTGGGAATCCTCCATCGTGCAAGGTCCTTCCTCGGCCCACCTTAGCTCCTGACCACTTACAAAGCTTTTGTCCACAGCCTGATGGAGTACTGCTCTCCCCTTTGGGCTGGTGCTCCTGCCTCACACCTTTTTCGGCTTCACGCTGTAGAAACCAAGGCATTTCGGATCATTGGCATCTCCCGCAATGAGGCTGAGTCTTTGGACCTCTCACTCAATCAATGCAGGTTGGTCAGTGGTCTTTCTGTCTTCAACCATCTCCTCTCCAGCCCGCCCCGCTGCTCTCTCTGCAACTTGTCCCCATCACATTTCCGCAGGGCGCTCAAGGTCCGCCAACAACCCCCTTCTGGTAAAACTACCAAAATCACGAATCACTGCTCATTTCACTCTTTCATTCCTCTTTTTTCCCACCTTTGGAATAAACTCCCTCACTCCATTCATTCCCATTCTTCCCTCTAGGCCTTCAAAACAGCTGTTCACCACCACTTCTTATCATCCCCCATCCAAATCCTCGATCTTTTCTACCCCCGATAATCCACCCAAGCCCACCTCCTTCAAATTCCCTGCTTTCCTTCCTGAAAGTCCCTGTAATGTCCATCTTGTATTCCCCATGTTCCCCGTCCCATCCCTCTCCCTTCCACAGATCTCCAAATATCTCTGTTCCCCACTATTTTGTCCTTCCCACTCCCTCCCCTCCTGTCTCATGCCCCCTTGATGTGCGTTGTGTGTTCGCTCTCATACGAGCCTCGACAAGGTATACAAAAAAAAAAAATCTCACACTCTCACTCTGTCTCTATGAAAGCACCATCTGGTTCACCCCCTCCCATTTGAAGAAATCCTTTCATTAAAGTTTCTGGGTCTCACTATTTGCCATGATCCCTCCTGGGAAGGCGACATTTCCAAGCTGTCCTCCAAAGCCAGTCGCCGAATGCGCATCCTCCGTTGTGCAAAATCCTTCCTTGTGAGCACACCTGTGCTCCGGACCACATACAAAGCTTTCATCCACAGCCTAATGGAGTGTTGCTCTCCCCTCTCACTGGTGCTCCTGCCTCACACATTTCTCTGCTTCATGCTGTGGAAACCGAGGCATTTAGGATCATTGGACTCTCCCGCGATGAAGCTGAGTCTTTGGGTCTCTCAATCTCTCACCGCAGGCACGTCAATTAACCGCAGGCAGGCAGGCAGGAGTATAGGTCTCTGGTGTGTGCTGGTATATTCTTCTTCTTCTTCTTCTTCTTCTTCTTCTTCTTCTTCTTGCGTATGGCAGCTTAGCTGCCAGGGTAGCTATCACTTCTTGGAAGTGCAACTGTGTCGCTGATGCAGTGCCCCTCTACCAGTACACACTGGTACTCATTTCACCAACCTTAGAGGGATGTCAGGCTGAGCTAACCCCCTGGTGTATTAATACAGCGGCCAACGGGGTTTGAACTCAGGACTCTAGGATCCCAAGCCACCACCCTAACCACTAAGCTAACACCAGGCTCTGCTGGTATATTTAATGCATGCATTGAAAATAAAAAATGGTGGCAATGGAGACAATAAAAGTGGGGAAGAGCGAAGAAATATTACATAAATGGCTTATGGATACATCAGAACTGTTGTACCTGAAAGTTGATTGGTTGTAGAGTATGCATGGGGAAGATCAAGGACATCGGTATACAGTATTACTGTTGTAAATAATTTAAACGGCAATGAAAGTGAATGCTGTAAGAATCAGCCATCTTAATAAACAACATAAACATCAAGTGAGATGAGGATCACATTTTGACTGAACAAGGAGTTTCTGTTTATAATTACAGTTTAGAGGAGAAGATGAATGTTGGTCCCTTTGTATAAACAGAGTACAGGTGAAAATTGAACTTCCTTTCCAATGGGTTGTATTGCATATTGTATTTTGCCACTATTGCACAAGTGTGCCTATAATAGCTCACCTTCACAATGGCGATTCACTACATTGTAGACGTAACCTAGATCACAGACACACCGGTAGCTCCCGAAAGTGTTGTTGCACTTCCCACCCTGGCAAAGGCCTGGCAACTCTTCACACTCATTAATATCTGTGGTCAACAAGTATAACAACAACATTATATCGAATTGGTACAAAATCTCTTTTTGCTTAGGAGATGCTTTTATTTTTCAACGTACCTTCGAGAATGACACTTATTGGGTTTGGTCTGAAACCTTCACCACCAGGACACAGGATTCTGTAGTCAGCTGAAAAAGACATAATTTTGATTCAGAAACAAACTCAAACCTCAAAATTTTCAATTAATTTTTCGGCATACAAGTCAAGGTTGATAAGAGAGCTTATTAGATATTTAAAAGTAAAATTATCTCAGTACTATGTGTGCTGACACATATGGTGTTGTTGCCACTTCAAGTAGATATTCATTTTGAGTGTGACGACTTTTACTCACGCCGTATTATGCATTCCGTTGTTTGTGCAGCTGAATATTATATAATGCAAATAACTTTAATAGTAAGGTCTGAATCTGGCGAAAATTTCCTCGATCTTTTACTTTCTTTCACTCTCTCCCTCTCTCCTTCCCTCTTACAGCATCTTTAGAAAGTGGCTCAGATGAGAATGATTCATCAAAAAAACAAGATCTTTCAAACCTTGAGGGAATTTCAAACCTGTCCTAAACTGTGTGGTGTTCTAACATCTGTGGGCTCCATTCTAACGAAACAGATATCTCACTGTCAATTAGTACACTCAACATTTCAAACATGTTCTTTCTTTCCTCTCACAGCTCCCCCTTTTCTCAACCCCTCAAATGTTGTACCTCCCCCTGCCTGCTCCCTTCTTCACCATACTACTGCCAAGTCTCATTCCTCTCCTCTCCCCACCTCTCCCAGTGCCCTCCTGCCCCTTGGCCATGCCTGCTCTCTTCATCTCCCCTCCCTCTCAAAGCAATCTTCACACACTTTCCCCTCCAAGTTTTCCCCTCACATTTCTCAAATAAACCATCAGAGATGGGGAATCCCCCGCCATTGAATGAAAAAGGGCATACATAGTCCAGATAATGAGGGAGGTGAATTGGAAACAAGACACCATTTGGTCATCATCTCGAAAAAGTTCCCCAGGGGTGAGGAACGTAGTAACCAAAAATAATTTAAATCAGATAAGCGGTTTTCCATTTATTACAAAAAACGTTTTTTCAAGATGGCCTCCCCAGTCGGCCATCTTGGATCTGGCCACGCCCAAAACCAATGGGGTTCTTCCTTTTCAGGTGGTACATGTGTGACTCAAATTTCAAATCGATATAGCGAAAAAACATTTTTTTCAAGATGGCCGCCCTCGTCGACCATCTTGGATCCGGCCATGCCCAAAATCAATAGGGTTCTTCCTTTTCAGGTGGTACATGTGTGACCCAAATTTCAAATCGATATGGCAAACAGTTTATGAGTTATCGCACTCACAGCTATAAATGTTGACGCCCGGACGGACGGACGGACGGACAGCCGGACGACCCAGGTGACAACAATATCCCCCTTCCGCCATGTGGCGGGGGATAAAAACACCCCCCCTCACCCTTCTCCCTCAACTCTCCCCTCTTACTCTTGTCCCTCCAATCTCTCGCCTCACTCACCCTTCTTAAAATTGTCCCCCTTACATCCACAAAGCTGCCTCCTTCCCCTGCCCTCCTTCTTCAATGTCATCCCTCCACCTCCTCCTCCAAATCCTGGTGGTGTCCAGTTAAGTTTGTTTCTGGTGTATGCTTCCCCTCCATCCCCTCTCTTACCTCAAATGGATGCACAGCTGACACTGCACATGAATAGGCTGAATAAGTATACTAAACTCTGTGTTTGCTTCTAAATCTTGTGTCCCATCTAAACCAACTCTCTTCCCATGGTATCCAAGGCAATCTCCACTCTTGCATCACAGACTTCCCCTCCTGTCGCAGTCACCGTGTGGTCCTTCATGGCATTATCTCATCCCCTCTTCGTGTCCAGGCCGGAGTTCGTCAAGGCAGTGTTCTGGGCCCTGTTCTTTTCTGGTTTTAATCAATGATCTCTCTGACTCCCTGGCAAATCCTCTTTATCTCTTTGCTGATAACTCCACCCTCTGCCATACCATATGTCATCCCTCAAAACTGGCAAGCAGTAGCCTCTTAACTCTCTGCAGATCTGGATAAAATCACAAACTGATCCAACACTTCAACATGTCTTTCAACCCTGACAAATGTCACACTCTCACTATGTCTCTCTGAAATGGCCGTTTGGAACCCCCCTACCCCCCACTCCCAATCTACTTTCTCAACAATCCTCTGAAAGAAGTCCTTTCATTCAAGCTTCTGGGTCTCACTATCTGCCATGATCGTTTCTGGGAAAGCTACATTCTCAACCTGGCCTCCAAAGCCAGTTGCCATTTTGGGCATCCTTCGTCATGCAAAGTCCTTCCTTTACACACCTGAGCTCCTGATGACTTACAAAGCTTTCGTCCACAGCCTGATGGAGCACTGCTCTCCTCTCTGGGCTGGTGCTCCTGCCTCTCACCTTTCTTGGTTTCAGCTGTGGAAGCTAAGGCATTTAAGATCATTGGTATCTCCAGCGATGAAGCTGAGTCTTTAGATCTCTTTAGATCTCTCAAACTCTCAACATAGGCAAGTCGATGGTCTTCCTGGCTTCCACTGTCTTGTCTCCAGCCTCGCCCCCCCCCCCACGCCCAGCTCTGTCTGCTATCTGTCCCACCCATATTTTCGCAGGGCGCTCAAGGCCCTCCAACAACCCCCTTCTGGTTCAACTACCATGATCAAGAATCAGTGCTCACCTTCATTCTTTCATTCCTCTTTTTCCCCACATTTGGAACAAACTCCCCCACACTCTTCAATCCCACTCTTCCCACCAGGTCTTCAAAATCGCTGTTAACCACAATCTCTTATCTTCCCCCATCCAAAAGCATGATCTTTTCTACCCCTGTCAATCCACCCCAAACCCACCTCCTTAATATTCTCTGCTTTTCTTCCAGAAAGTCCCTGCTGTGTCCATCTTGTTTACCCCATGTACCCCACCCCATCCCTCTCTCTTCCACAAATCTCCTTATTTGTCTATTCCCCACTGTTTTGTGCTTCCCCCTCCCATCCCTCTTGTCTCCTGCTTCCTTGTTTTACATTCTGTGTGTTAGCTCCTCTACCAGCCTTGACATTGTATATTAAAAAAAAAAGAATCTTTGGTAATCCTTTGCCGCTTATATCTCAATGATAGCTGACAGATATGATTTTAAGTGGTTGTAGTGCATTTTCACTTTCACCAGATTCTCCAAGTGATGGGACAATTGCAGCGATGAAAGCAGAACTTATTTTCGGATGGAATCCATAATGATATCAGTTAAACCCGAGTATGCGATTCTGAAACACCAGCCCTTTACAGAGATGCTAAGGTTGCTATTTTATCATGAACAATAGAAAATGTAAATTTTTTAAAGGAAAAATACATCATGTTCAGACAAAATTCTACACTATATTTTGCATCATCTAATATTGCCTTCTGTTTGGATCACTTACTACTTGTCACTCAGTCAAGATAAGTCAAGTCCAGGTAATCATCGGAAACTCTAATTTTTCAAAGCACCTTTCTTATTTGATCGAGTTCCATCATTGCTGGTTGTTTTCTTACTTAAAGTTGTCTTTTCAATTGCAGTAATAATAATAATCAATTGCTGTATTACATCATCTATACTTTCATCCTCCTTTAAACAAGTAATACCAATTTCGATTTTGAAAAAAAACCTTCACTGGATACTGGATATAAACAATCGTCAACATTACCCACCTGTTTCACTTTTATTTCAAATATTATAGAATGGGAGTTTGCCAATCAGCTTCTGGGATACCCACACCAGCATTCACTCTTGAAGAATCACTTTTTCAGTCTGGTTTTAAATGGTGACTGTTGTTCTGAAGGTCACAAATTGTAATTTGCACAAAACGAACCAAGGATCAGCTACAATAGTTCTACGTATTGACTTGTCAGCTGCTTTTGACACCATTGCCAATAATATATTACTTGAGCATCTTCAATCCTGGTTTAGTGTTTCTGGACCTGCTCTGGAATGGTATAAAATTTATCTTTACAGATGGTATGTCTGCTGTAAACATTGCTGACTATTCATCATGCAAAATTCATTCATCTTTACTGTTCCTCAGAGATCTGTTCTTGGTCCAATGTAATTTTGTCTTTGCATCCACTTGGTACAATCCAATGGAATTTCAATATCACCTTTCATTGTTATGTTGATGATACCATATCTACTTGTCCATTTAACCTGGTGATGTGTTCTTTACTGCACAACTCTGAATTCTGGTCTATCTGTGAGCCAAAGATGGATGTTCATGAACCTTCGTAACCCTTTGAGGACCGCAAGCATCTTGAGGGTAATTTTCAGATACAAGTCCAATTTTGTTCGTTTCACTATAATAATCACGAATATGAATTGAAATTCAAGAGTATTCATGATGAAAAATACAAGTTTTGCTCATCAACAAATAAGAATTATCATGGAAATGACAAAAGCACTTACACAGTGTTACATGCAATGTCTGCCAATGTACAAACAAAACAATCTAAATTTGCAGGGAAAATATCAGAGATACAACACTTTAAAGTTTAGGGAAATATGTTTCCCTTGGTTCTTAAAGGGTTAAAATCAATGCTGATAATTATTACATATTTATTATTAGCTGTCCATCTCCTTAAGAAAAGATTGACTCAAGCTCAGATTGTGATACTTGGGAATCATCACCTGACTTTCGCCTTTACCTCGATCACCTGACCTGATTATGTGATTCCACAGTTTTAAATTTGTGTCATTATGGATCCAACTCTTGCTTATATTCCACATTTTGCTAAAATCTGTGATTCAATTTTCTTCAATATAGGCATTATTGGTCAAATACCCTCTTATGTATAAATTTGAGGAAAACTGAAACTTTGGTTAATGCTTTAAAAAAGTGCTTTAATGACTCATCAGCAAGTAAGCGTACCTGCTTTTTCTCTCAAGCCCTCACTGCTCATTCAGAATATGGCTGTAAGGCTCGTAAATTTTATCTTTTCACTCCAATCCTCAAAAATCTTCACTTTCCTGTATCTCTATTTCTCAATAGCAAATTAATGGGTAAATTATAAAATGTTGGTTATGACCTTTAAAGGCAAACATAAATTGGTTCCTATCTATACTCGTGACCAAATAATATTTTAAACTCCTGCAAGAAAATTGAAATCAAACAATGGGAATCACCTCATAGTTGTTTATATGAGGTTGAAGACTTGGTGATCAAGCATTCTTCAAATATATTCAACTGTGGAATGCGATGACTTAAAATTCAGTCTCATAAATTATGATTTTCATGTTTCATAAACTTTCATCCTTTTTACCATTGCTTTGATTAGAAGATCAAGATATGTTACTTGGGAAAGAACAGATCATATAAGTGAGATTTGAAGAGCAATAGATGGCAGTGGGATATTAATTTGCAAGAATAAAGTTGTATTACTTTTTCCAAAGCCTCAATTTTGTTTTCCAGAAGGAAAAATAAAATAAGATACCATTAAGCAGTAAATGCAACTTCCATTAAATTCTCACTAATTTATATGGAGGCAGCAACATCTTGCCAATGTGGGATTCTGAGTTGCTGCAAAAGAAATATGCATGTCATATGCTTTTCACAGCCAATCAGGGATCTGCAAATAGGGATAGATACAAGGTGGAGAGGAAAATTATCGTGATGGTCCTTCTCGGGGGACAAGACTAAGATGTGAGGTTTACCTGGGTTAAAGATCAAGTTTAGGTGTAAAAACTAGAAAATAGAATTTAACGTGAATGTGTTGATGGATATGCCTCTGCCCCATTCGATGTCAATGCACCGTTACATTTTATCTCAATTAAAGAGCACAAGAAAAATTCACGAGAGAGAGAGAGAGAGAGAGAGAGAGAGAGAGAGAGAGAGAGAGAGAGAGAGAGAGAGAGAGAGAGAGAGAGAGAGAGAGAGAGAGAGAGAGCGAGAGAGACGCAGCAAGAGAGAGAGAGAGAGACGCAGAGAGATAGAGAGAGACGCAGCGAGAGAGAGAGAGAGAGAGAGAGAGACACAGAGACAGAGAGACAGAGACGCAGAGAGAGAGAGACGCAGAGAGAGAGAGACGCAGAGAGAGAGAGAGACGCAGAGAGAGAGAGAGACGCAGAGAGAGAGAGAGACGCAGAGAGAGAGAGAGACGCAGAGAGACAGAGACGCAGAGAGAAAGAGAGAGAGAGAGAGAGAGAGAGAGAGAGAGAGAGAGAGGGAGAGAGAGAGAGAGAGAGAGACGCAGAGAGAGAGAGAGACGCAGAGAGAGAGAGAGAGACGCACAGAGAGAGAGAGAGAGAGAGAGAGAGAGAGAGAGAGAGAGAGAGAGACGGAGAGAGAGAGAGAGACGGAGAGAGAGAGAGAGACGGAGAGAGAGAGAGAGAGACGGAGAGAGAGAGAGAGACGGAGACGGAGACGGAGACGGAGAGGGAGAGGGAGAGGGAGAGGGAGAGGGAGAGGGAGAGGGAGAGGGAGAGGGAGAGGGAGAGGGAGAGGGAGAGGGAGAGGGAGAGGGAGAGGGAGAGGGAGAGGGAGAGGGAGAGGGAGAGGGAGAGGGAGAGGGAGAGGGAGAGGGAGAGGGAGAGGGAGAGGGAGAGGGAGAGGGAGAGGGAGAGGGAGAGGGAGAGGGAGAGGGAGAGGGAGAGGGAGAGAGAGAGAGGGAGAGGGAGAGGGAGAGAGAGAGAGAGAGAGAGAGAGAGAGAGGGAGAGAGAGAGAGAGAGAGAGAGAGAGAGAGAGAGAGAGAGAGAGAGAGAGAGAGAGAGAGAGAGATAAGTTGAAGAAAGGCAGCATCAGATGCTTCTAACTCAAACTGTTGTCTAAAAAATGATTTTGACAGGATAGATGACCCAGGGAACCCAAAAATAACAAGTTCATCTATGTATTACAGTTCATACCTGTGCCGACCTTGCTTGAAATCCCTTCAGTAGTTCACAAGTTACTGCGTTAACAAAATGGTTTTCAATGAAAGGGCACATGCCCTTTTACTTTTAATCTTTTAAACCCAAAATGTAATCAGTTCATCTTTGTATTACAGTTCATACTTTTACCAGGTTCAGTTGAAATTGCTTCACTGGTTCACAAGTTACGGTATCTTGGTAACAAAAAAAAAGATAGCGAACAGACGGACAGACAGACAGACACAGATAGACAACCTGAAAATGCCTTTGGCTTTCGGCTGTGAAGGCATAATTACATGGAAATTAACTGAGTTGCATTTCCTGCTTTTGGTTGTATCTTTTCATAATAAGGATATGAAGTAAAAGATAAATAAAAGACCAGATCGAGTAATTCTCATAAATAATAAATTGTTTTATTTTTCTTCAATATAGTGATACCTCGCTTATGTGAAGGATGTGTTCCTGGAAAAGAGCGCCAATTGAAAATGAGAAAAAAGGTCATTATACCATTGTTTATATGGGGATGCGTTTCGACACTTGTTTCTTACATATGAGCAGTATAGTTGTAACTTCATTGAGATATCGGTGACAGCGCTAACAGTAAATTAAAAAGAATATATCTTTTATGATGATAACATCAGAGAGTATTTGCAAAAACAATAAATATGGACAAGCATCAATAAAATAATAATTGCCATCACTCCTACTCTGCTCCTACACATCATACACTGTGAGAGATGAGGTGGGAGGATGCTCATCCAGCTGCAAAACAAAGGCAGAGTAAACAATTGATTGGCTCAGTGCATGTGCAAACAGCACAAACAATGGCGGTAGGGGCATTTACTGCACCAGCGCTGCGTGTTATGGATTTTCTTGGTTTTTATTTTTTCGTAAAAATTATCTCCAGGACAAAGAGCTCATTCATATAATGAATCAGCATTCTTCAGGGTCATGTTAAGCGAGGTATTACTGTACTCGTAAGCTTATATTGTTAATGTTGTAGGTTATGGAATATACCAAACTGAAAATAGGCATACAAAGAAAACATTTCATCACAGCAACACAGAACGTTTCAGTTTTATATGATTACTAGATGACCCGTGAACCGCTGAGTTCCCGTTGTGACAGCAGTTGATGAAAAAAATCATTTCAAGAAAAAAAAAAGATAGCTCCAGCGACCTATACCGCTGAGGTTGTTTGCATTGATCAAATACTCCCGAAGAGTACTTGATTGAATCGGGAATTGATTTTTTAATAATTCTTTTTGTTGCCCAAGTTGAACGAAACTTGATATTGCGCGTCAATATGAAAAAAAACCGGAGAAAAGAAAGTCGAAGAAATTATTGTGCGTAATCTTCGAAACACAATTATATTTATTAATGAACATGGAATTATTAGATCAAAATGGCGATGTTTATTTTATGCTTAAAAATGAATCGTTCTTTGTCTATACTAAATGTTTGAGATTTTAAAATAAATCATTTCAAGAAAAAAACCCCAAAAGATAGCTCCAGCGAACAATACCGCTGAGGTTGTTTGCATTGATCAAATTCTCCCGAAGAGTACTTGACTGAATCGGGAATTGATTTATTAATAATTTTTTTCGTTGCCCGATTTTAACGAAACTTGATACTGCACACCGCAGGAGAATGGTGAATAAGGTTGGCCAAAAATGTTTGCGCTATCGTGTACCGTTTTGGCTGTATTTCGGGAAGATACATACATACATATATACAAGATGAGAGTTTTAGTATTATATAGATTGTTCAGTACACTTGAAAATTATTGAATTTGATTGTAAGGCTGAATATCTGCCTTATGCTTGTGAGTGAGCTATGACTTTCAGAATGCCCCTGCGAACTGTTCCAGTATATTAGATAGATGTCAAGGAGAGAGAGAGAGAGTTCATGATAACATACATGTGTTCTTGACAGGACAGATTTCACAAGGTAATCCCCAAGCACGCCCCTTTGAGCAGCAACAAGCAGAACGTGAGATGCCAATGCCGATTTCCACCGAACAGCTCAATGTGCCATCACCACGTCCCTCGTACTCCACAAAGCAGGGTCCTGCTCGGAAATCTGTGTTGCAAAGCAGAACGTGTGTTTAACAATCATTATCTTTGATAATAAGTAAATTAAAAAATAGGAACATCAACGAGATTAGGTAGAAGTAAAAGAATGAAGCAGGAGCAGGTTGGCAGGGAAAGCACAGGGTAGTTGACATTGAGTGAAGCAGAATGCGATGTGAAATTAAACCACAAGATGTAATGATTACATCACTAGAAGTAATGATACATACCAATGCATCCTTGCCCTGAAAGGGTCTTCATGTAGTTGGGGTGGCATTTACATGTATAACTTCCCTGTGAGTTTGTACATATCCCATTGAAGCAGAGATTGGGGTCAGCACATTCATCTTTGTCTGCAGGTAACATATAACATGTAATTTTTTTAAATGTTCGTCACCATGTCAATCCTGAAAGTCTGTCATACAGCAATTAAGTTATGTTTTTTAACTCCTTCATGTTCTTCCTAAGCGAATGAAGAATGCGGCAAAATGCGTGACAAACCTGTACAATTTCCTCCTGTTTCATCTGTTTCATACCCAGGGTCACAAACACAGCGGAACATGCCGGGAAGGTTTTCACATCTTCCAAAAACGCAAATGTTATCAAACATACATTCGTCGATGTCTGAAACAAAAAGGGAACATACATTCATATATTGTATTTAGAACTCAAGCAAAGGTACAGCCACCATAGCAACACACTTGGATAAATTATGATTGCATTATGGAGAAGGCTCCAGAATAATTCTAATAAATCCATTTCGTTATGGTAGTTCCACACCTGCAATCTAAAAATAATTGCACAAAAGTTGATTGGTGTAAAATTGATCACAGGTGTGCTTCTCATTTTTGAGACATAAAAATGACCTACCTTTACAAGATTTTCCATCAAGGGTGGGCAAGAATCCCATGTCACATTCACATTTGTATCCACCCTCATCATTCAAACACTGTCCATTTTCACATAAATGGACATTCTCCGCACATTCGTCGATGTCTGCAATATAAGCAAATATATCATGCTTCACACAAGATGCCTGCAACTCTTATTATTATTATTATTATTATTATTAACTGTATTATTATTGAACTCTCAATGATACATACAGTAATTGCTCAGTTAATGTTGACAATTACTGTTGGCCTTTATTTTAAGGCATATTTTCATAAAATTTCATCAAAAAACAATCATATTTTTGCAATTATCTGATTAAAATCCATCTTCAAAACGATTATTTCCAACGAGTCAACAGTAACCACTTCAACGGGAACTGGTACACTTTATCATCTTCAAAAATGAAAGAAAATGTTCCACCAATAAAGGAGAAGGAGATTTCCACCAACGGTACTGCAGCATAGCAAACCAATTGTTCAAATTTGCATAAAAGCACCAAAATTGGTACACATGTAGAATAATGTATTCCGAACAATTCTAGATATGGAGCCACCCGAGATTGTGCCTTGGTCAGCTTTGGCATTGGCTGACTTTGGCTGACCAAGGCATAATCTCGGGTGGCTCCATATCTAGAATTGTTCGGAATACATTATTCTACATGTGTACCAATTTTGGTGCTTTTATGCAAATTTGAACAATTGATCTGAAATATCAGACTACGCTGCTGAACTACAATGAATGATAGGGAATGTGAAAGTTTAATAATTTTCAAAACCTTAAAACACTTGAAATAAAAATATATAATTATGCACAAACATGGGGCCGGCAGGATGACCAAGAGGTACGCACACTTGCCTCTCAGCTGTCTAGCCTGAGTTTGCATCTCAACCCGACTATAAACTGCCATCTCAATGTTTCACAGGCAGGGTGATTCATCAATGTGTGTCTCGTCCCTCAGATAGACGTTAAGCTGAGTGCTCCATCTGCCAGCATTAGTCGGTGAATGTTGAAGATCCCACGGTGTCCTTTGCGGAGATTAGGATAGCGATAGCCAACACTCTGAACAGATGACAAATTCCTGCCCCATCCTTAACCAAACTTCAAGCCTGGCCAGCCAGTTCGTGAAAGACTTGAGCCAAGCTTTCTCCGGCCAACCCAACAAGAACTTGGGCCGTTAAAGAAGAAGACGAATTATGCACAAACATATGTTGTAAATAATTATAAAATGAATATCAACTGAAAAAATAACCATGTAACAGTTACATATCGTTACCCTCAAAACAAAAGTGTCTAAGCTTCATCAACGAATAAAATGACAGGCACTTTTGTTATGAGGGTGACGATATAGAAACATAGTTAAGCCTGAAGGGCACTCAGTAGAGCGCATAACCTTGCCACATCATGCCTGATCCACGATGACATATCGTGCCCAACACAATTCTGAAACATCAAGCCATATATCGTTTTTGGCCTCATCTATCAATGGTGAAGAATAACTTTGAAAATTTAATAATTCTCGTATCCAGATCCGGTTTCGGATATTCACCAAACTCGAACCAATTAGTCCTTGTCAGAAACCCAACCTGTCCACCAAGTTTCATCCGAATCCATCCACAACTTTTTGAGATATTGTGGTATATATTGGTTTCGCCTGATCTCTCAATTGTGAAGAATCACTGAAAAAAATTATCGGATCCAGATCCGGATTTGGATCTTCACCCAAATCTAATCAGTTCGTCCTTGTCACACACACAACCTGCCCACCAAGTTTCATCCAAATCCGTCGACAATTTTTTTGAGATATCCTGCACACAGACAGACAAACAGACAAACAGACAAACAGACAGGTGTGAAAACATAACCTCCTTCACCTTCGGCTGTGGAGGTAAACGATTGGTATGTTTGGTGGATAACTCACCAATACAGCTCTGCCCATCCCCTGCGAATCCCTCTCGGCAGGCGCATGTAAATGAGCCAGGCATGTTGACACACATGGCTGAGTTGATACAGCCATGTGTGTCATTGGCACATTCATCAATATCTGCAAGAAAGAGCCAGAATGAGAAATTCTAACTTTTTGTCATGCGTTATTACTGATAATTCATAATTATCGTTCATGGTGCAACTTTTTAATGGTAAACCAAACATTACCAACCAATTCTCATTCACAGTTTCATGGATTGACTTTACCCCAGGTTTCCATTAGTTTCATCAATAAGCATGTTTTTGATTATGCTTCATTGTTTCCAACTTCTGCTTCCTGTTTGTCATGTTCCGAACAAGCATCTTACCAAGGCACTGCACACCACTGCCTGTGTAGCCTTCAATGCATGTGCATTTGAACATGCCCTGCACGTTTGAGCAGGTAGCGTGTACGTCACAATTGTGTGCTCCGATCTCACACTCATCCACATCTGCCAAGAGAACACAAAAGCAGGCATAAAGATCGCTTGCCAATAAACAAGCTGAAGAGCAGGTGGATATAATATGCATTGCATGTTTAGTTTGGGGAAATAAATTGACAACAGAGCTCAAGGCATGCTTCGAAAATATGGCAACTGCATTAAAGAGGGAAGAGAGGTGGAATGTGGAATTAGAGTACACACAAAGATAATAATCTGAAGAAATAGAGCACAGAAAATTTTGCTTGTTTAGGGTTCACAAAGACTAAACAATATACCATATAAAGAAGAAAGTGATTTTGCAAACTGAGCTGGCATTTCACCTGTATTGATTAATCATCCAAAAGTAAACACGAAAAAGAACAATCAGAGATTGCAGACCCTTGCCAGGACTTGTTTTGTGTGGTGTTTGTGTACTGGTGTGTTATGCAATTAATGAAATGTAACTAAAACTGCCACTTTGTAACTGCTGGCAGTGATGACCGGGTGCCAAGACATATTGCTTTGATACAACCCTGCTTTGATTGGGCACCTGACCCTGATCCATGATGTTTATTATGATTCAATTGAATATAAAATTGGATAAAAATCAATTAAATTCAAATCAAATGGTAGACCAAATAGGTACAGTCCTGCATTGGAGTCATCAGAAGGAACCCAAACAAGCAAAAAAGCAAAGATGAAGTCATCAGAAGGAACCTGGATAGGATTCACAATTCAGCTGCTACTCCTCTACCCACACTCACACAGGCACAGCCAAGTGAGTTAAATTCAAAAAATAAAAATAATCCCAAAAAATCAAAAAGAACCAAGATCAAATAAATTAAATAAATCTGGCTGCCAGGCGTTGCGTACAATCAAGTTGAAATTAAAAAAATGTAATATCAATCACAGCTAGATCATAATTGTGAAGTTTCACGTCGCTTGAATAAGCGATTCAAAAGAAGGAATTTTTTTTTAAGATTTTTGCTCAATCCAATATGGCTGCCAGAGTGTGCCATCAATAATTATTCGTGAATACCCTGGTATCCCCAAGGCTTGGGGAACATTTGTGTGAAGTTTTCCCTTGATCTGTCCAGCTGTTCTGGAGAAGATTTTTTTTATTGGTTTTCAGGGTAAATCCAATATGGCTGCCAAACCATGTGACTTATGTCATATGTGTGAACCTTTTGCTCCTCATGGTTAGGAGGTCATAGGAGTAAAATTTCACCTCGATGTGTTCAGCCACTTCAGAGAAGATGATTTTTGAAGGTATAAAAAAACAAAAAAATATGGCTACCAAATCACGTGATCGATGATGTCATCAAATTTTTTTCTGTGGACTATTGTATCCCTAGATGACAATCACCAATATTCATACTGATCAGATGCAGGGTTCTACATGTGCAACTATGATGTCATAACGAAGGCACCTATGACATCATAAAAATCAGCCTTTTTCCCCATGAGGAGTACTTGCCGTGTGCCAAGTTTCAATTTTTTCCTTAGTGTGGTTTCAGAGATACAGAAGTCCAAATTTTTCCTGTTTTTTTTGGCATGGCTGCTACATCACGTGACCTATGATGTCATAATTATCAATACTACATTCCACATTATAGTATCGCTCCAATGGTGAGTCATCGCTCCAATGGTGAAATTGGAGTCATTTGGAGTCATCGCTCCAATGGTGAAAATTATGTCCCAATATGACAAGTGGTTGCGGAGAAAAAGACCAAGGTTTTGTGCAGACAAACAGAGAGACACAGACAGACAAACAAATGAAAAATCACACATAGAGTGACATTTGGCAAAACAGCACAAAGTAGAATGGCACTCGGTCAAGCGAATACCTCTGCCAGGTTGAACAGTTCACGTTTTGTATCCCACTGATGGGCTGGATTCAAACAAAAATATAATCCGCTTGTTTTCTTGTCACATCACCAACTCATCCACTTTGTTTTGTCATAACTCTTCCACAACTTTTTGGCATATAACGATGTGTGTGTGTGTGTATACATATATATATATATATATATATATATATATATATATATATATATATATATATATATATATATATATACACATATGTATATATATATATATATATATATATACACATATGTATATATATATATATATATATATATATATATATATATATATATATATATATATATATATATATATATATATACATATATACACACATATATATATAGAAATGTATATATATATATATATATATATATATATATATATATATATATATATATATATATATACATACATACATATAGATACAGATATACATATACTTTTTGTCCCGATCTAGTAATTTTAGAAATGAGGCCTGTGTTGACCTTTTGACCTTTAAATTCATTGGTGGTTGAATTCATTGACCAGATGTGCAAATCCTGTTTAAATCTCAAGTTAATCATATGTAAATTGAGGATTTTAGAAAGTGATCTGAAGTTGTTGACCTTTGGCCTATTTTGACCTTTTGGCATGTGCTGACCTCAAAAATAATTATTGGTTGTATTCAGTGAGATGTGAAAATCCTGTTCAAATTTCAAGTCAATCGGATCAAAATTGACAATTTTAGATATTTGGCCTATGTTGAACTGTTGGTCTATGTTGAACTTTTGACCTATGTTGACCTCAAAAATAATAGGTGTTAATTTCAGTGACCTGATTTGTAAATCATTTTCAAATTTTAAGTAAATTGGATTAAAATTGAGGATTTTAGAAATTTGGCCTACATTGAACTTTTGGTCTATGTTGAAATTTTGGTCTATGGTGACCTCAAAAATAATAGGTGGTTGAATTCATTGACCTGATTTGTAAATCATTTTCAAATTTTAAGTAAATTGGATGAAAATTGAGAATTTTAGAAAATTTGGCCCAAATTGGCCTTTTGGCCTATTTTGACCTTTTGGCCTATATTTACCTCAAAATTAATAGGTTGTTGAATTCAATGATCTAATATGCAAATGCTCCTGAAATTTCAAGTTAATTGGATTAAAATTGAAGCTTTTAGAAATTAGGCCTACGTTGACCTTTTTGTAAATGGTGACCTCAAAAATAATAGGCGGTTGAATTCAGTGACCTGATATGTAAATTATTTTCAAGTTTCAAGTCAATCGGATGAAAATTGTGGATTTTAGAAAATTTGGCCCAAATTGGCCTTTTGGCCTATTTTGACCTTTTGGCCTATGTTTACCTCAAAATTAATAGGTTATTGAACTCAGTGACCTAATATGCAAATGCTCTTCAAATTTCAAGTTAATTGGATTAAAATTGAGGATTTTAGAAATTAGTCCTATGTTGACATTTTTGTCAATGGTGACCTCAAAAATAATAGGTGGCTGAATTCAGTGACCTGATATGTAAATTCTTATCAAGTTTCAAGTCAATCGGATGAAAATTGAGGATTTTAGAAAATTTGGCCTATTTTGACCTTTTGGCCAATGCTTACTTCAAAATGAATAGGTGGTTGAATTCAGCGACCTGATATGCAAATGCTCTTCAAATTTCAAGTTAATTGGATTAAAATAGAGGATTTTAGAAATTCAGCCTCTGTTGACCTTTTGGTCGATGTTGACTTTTTGGCCGATGTTGATCTCAAAAATAATTAGTGCATGAATTCAGAGACCTGATGTGCAAATGGTCTTCAAATTTCAAGTCAATCAGATGAAAATTGTGGATTTTAGAAAATTTGACCCAATTTTGCCCAAATTGGCCTTTTGGAATATGTTGATATCAAAATTAATGTGGTTGAATTCAGTGACCTGATATGCAAATGCTCTTCACATTTCACATCGATCGGATGAAAATTGAGGATTTTAGAAAATTTGGCCTAATGTGGCCAAATTAGCCTTTTGGCTGATGTTAATCTCAAAAATATTTGGTGTATGAATTCAATGACTATAAATGCAAATGCTCTTCAAATTTCAAGTTAATTGGATTAAAATTGAGGATTTTAGAAAAATTTGGCCCAATGTGGCCAAATTGGCCTTTTGGCCAATGTTGATCTCAAAAATATTTGGTGTATGAATTCATTGAATTGATATGCAAATGCTCTTCAAATTTCAAGTTAATTTGATTAAAAGTAAGGGTTTTAGAAATTTGGCCTATGTTGACTTTTTGGCCAATGGTAATATCAAAAATAATAGGTGGTTGAATCCAGTGAAATGATATGTAGATGATTTTCACATTTCAAGTCAATCGGATGAAAATTGAGGATTTTAGAAATTCGACCTATTGGCCGATGGTGACCTCAAAAATAATCAGTGGTTGAATTCAGCGACCTGATGTGCAAATTGTCTTCAAATTTCAAGTCAATCGGATGAAAATTGACAATTTTAGAAACAATTTAATAATTTGGCCTACGTTGGGTTGACCTTATGGCTTATGTTGACCTTTTGACCGAAGATAACGTCAAAAGTAGTAAGTGGTTAAATTCATTGACCTGACATGCAAGTTCTGTTCAAATTTCAAGTCAATCCACTGAAATTTGAGGATTTTATTAAATTTGGCTCAAATTGGCCTATTGGCTTATGTAGACCTTTTTTGGTCGACCAAATTTTACGAAACTTCAGTGCTGGACCATCGCAGGTTCAGTGTCATTAATCTCCGAAAATTTTAGAGCAGTTGGTTGAGCGGTTTGGGCTGGAGGCGAGCAAACATACTGTTGTGGTTACCAGATTCGCAAACCACCATTCAGGTCCCTTAGGTGAGGTATCTCGGTAAGTGCATGTGTAGTTAGGCCCAAACCCGTTGTCTAGTGGGAATACATGTCATTTATACGTGCTGCGACTCTTCAGGATAGCCGTTTTTCTTTTACTATCTTTATTTTGGACCAACCGCCATGATCACAACCACAACATCAACCACCAACCACAACACCGCTTCACCACAACCGCCACGACCTTTACCGTCACAACTCGCCACCATCGCATCACCGTCATCTCGCGCCACTCATGGGCACCGATGCTGGACTCGTGTAGGGCGCACGTTGAACAGCGTGTACAAAATCACGGATTTTCTGCTTCAAAAACGGATCCAAAACGACACACGCCCACTTTTTGCCGTCCAATCGGTGAGCGAGGGGCGACTGGCCTGCCCCCAGGGCGATCGATATATGCAAATTTGTGGATCAAAAAGCCTTCACGCCCACTTTTTCTCGGGCCAATGGGGAGCGAGTTGAAAGGTCAAAGGGAGGGGGTCAAAGGCGAAGTTACGGGGGGATAAAAGGACGGTGTTCGTCAGTCAAAGGAGTAGTAAGAGTCGCAAACGAGAACGAAAGAAGTCTGGAGCCCGAAGCCTGCAGTGGCTGGAGAAGCTGAAGAGAGTCGGACGAGGGGGTGCTCGCGTCGGTGCCAGGAGCTGCACGCCCGAGGGAGGCCGGCAGCGCGACCTGGCCGAGGTGGAGACGCACACCAGGGATAATAAAGATCCTCTATACCCCGAGCATCAGCAACCCCCTCCTGTTTCCCCCCGCGCTGAGATAGTGCGACCAAGGGGGCCCCGTTCCCACCCCCAGCCAGGCACTGTCCACGAGGCCCGCGGGTTGCGGGGCCATCGCCGCTCCGCGTCTCATCACCAGACGGGTAGGCCCGACCAGGTCTCGGCCCCAGGCCTACCTCATTCTTGAGGGTATTTCTTTTCCTTGGTTTTGGGTATGTGTTGTCGGCGCCGTCTGTGAAGTAGAATTGTATAAGTGTTGCCGTGTGCTCGGTAGTCGGTATTAGCTCTGCACTGTGTTTTCACTTTTATGTTTGCTTTTTGTGTAAATGGAATTGTGTTTTCTTTTTGTGTGCATTTGGTGGAATTGTATTTGTGTGCTTTCCGTTCGTCGCGAATAAATGTGCTTTATTGTTGAACTGTTCTCCCGCTTCGCTTCGTCTTTTCCTCCATTGAATCCCCATCTTGCTTCACGTAAAGGGTTGGTAGTGGGCTGAGTACGCCCGATAATTAATCGAACCGTCGAGGTCGACGATAACACCGCCGGTTATTCTGATAGTACGGAACGGGTCGCTATGGCCCGTGTCCGAAAGTCGACCTGCGGCGAGGTGCGATCGCCCGGTCTACCCTCCGCGTGGGTACTTAGGTAGTTCGAATTTGGCGAGCAACCCTATCCCACGCGGGGGCTGATTGGCTCGATCGCGGTGAGACCGAAAGGTCCACCCGTGACTGGTTCCCGGCGTTAGTCCGAGAGGGTCACGACTGGATTGTCCGTCCGGTGGGCGACGTGCCGCGATTCGAGCATGCGTGGCCGTTCGCACGCCGGCGGGCGCGAAGACCGTAACACTGGTGTCAGGAGTGGGATACAAATTCACCGCCCTCGCGGCACTGGTATCGGAGAACAGGAAAACGGGCTCTCCTGTCTCCGGCTAAATTCACGGGAATCTGTCCAGGGGTGAGAGAAGCGACTCCCGATTCCTCTCCAAATTACGAGCGAGCAAATTAACCCTTCACGAGAAGCAAGATGGCGTCTCAAGGCGCAGCGGGAGCCGGGGGGTATTAGAAATGTATATGTGTAGTAATGTAGAATCCATGGTCCAGGATGGAATCCCCGAGCAGGAAATGTTGATTGTGCAGGAACACGGACTCGCCTAACTGAACCCAAGGCCCGAGGTGGGTGCGGCAGCGGCCGCGGTGTATGACACTCCCCCCCCTCTCCACCAAGACCCTTCCCCAACCCTTGCCGAAACGGCTCAGCTGCTGAGTGCATCCAACATGGGTCTAGCTATGCTAGCCATGCTGGCGGCAATGAACGAAAAGATGGATGCGAATACACAAAAATGGATGCAAACACAAATGAAATGAAAAACGAAATGAAAGGCATGAACGAGAAGATGGATACAAATACAAATGAAATGAAAACGAAATGAACAAGCAAATAAACGGAGTGGAAGCAGACATGATAGAAGAAATGTAAGAGCTGCGGGGTGAGACGGAGCACTTGGGCCGATGCCTGCAGGCGGGCATGAAGGCCGTGACCAGGGAGCTGGGAATGGCGACTTCACGTGTGGGAGCAAACGAGCTGGAAGGGGGTGCAACGAAGGACAGGCCCGCGGTGGAGGCGGGTGAAAAATAATTCGTGGAACGTGTTGGGCGAGGGTCGTGACGATGACCGAAAGGGAAAAATTAAATGGGAGACCAAACGTGTGAGACGAGACACGAGGTGACGACAACAGAAATAATAGTTGAGACAAGGAGGTAAAGGGTGAAGAGTTGGCAGAGACACGGGAGATGGGAACGATAGAGGGAAGACTACACGATGAAGACGTGGTAAGGACGCACGCACATACACGGAGGTAGTGGAGGACAATGGGGGTGAGCTCGCGGAGCGTGTAGGGACCCGGTGCAGCAGCGGGATGGCCTCCTCCAGAACGAGGGGAGGGAGTATGCCCTTGAGGCGAGTCACGACCAGGTGAGTTCGGTCGTGTTTTATGAGGCTGAGGGACGGGTGCTGTGGACGGGTGCACGGAGAGCTTGGGGGTATAGAGGCCCCGGAGACCCTTGTGGGGACCACGAATCCCCAGTGTGGTTGTCCCTGTGTGTGTGGTGCAAGGCGTGAGTGCGTCCCCGTGTGTGGAAGCGACCCCGTGTGTGAGTGGTGTGGTGGCGATGGTGCCGGAGTACGTGCTTCCCAGCACGCCGTGTGTGGATGAGGCACGGTGTGTGAGTGAGGCACCGCGGGTGAGTGCCCCCGCGTGTATGAGTGAGGCACGGTGTGTGGATGAGGCACAGCGGTTGAGTGCCCTCACGTGTGTGGGTGAGGCACCGCGGGTGAGTGCCTCGCGCGAGTGAATGGAGCACCACGTGTGAGTAGTATGGTTTGTGTGAGTAGTGAGGCACGCGTGAGTGAACGGCCGTGTGCAAGGTCGCTGTGTGCCAGGGAGACCGTGTGTGTGAGAGAGCGGTATGAGAGGGAGATGTCGGTTGGCATGCGGGAGCACGCAGCCGCGTCTCCCGGTGTGAGTTTAATGGTGTGGACTGTGTGCGTCGTAACACGCAGGTGTGCGTGGGTCGAATGGCGACGACGACGGCGACAGAGGAGAGAAAGCCGGGTAGCGGCTGTAGTTGTTTCGAGGACCGTGCCGGGCTCACCCAGCAGAGAGCACGCGGTTCGTGCTGTGCGACGCACGAGACCACCAAGTGCGCGCTTGCGAGAGTGGAGTCCCGGTCCGGAAACGCCAGCGCGGTGGATTTTAGTTTATCCCGCGGACGGACAAAGTTTAGGCAGGTAAATGGATCTGGACCGGACGGGTTCTCCACGCGATCGTGTGTGTTAAGCTCCAACGGGCAAAGCACATGTGTTCGCGTGGGAAACCCCTCGAGACGTGGGGCTTGTGTTTTTTTTATGCGCACGGTGACGTCATGGCTGCACGTGGGGTTGGAATCCGGCAGGAGGGGTATCTCTGCCGGATGGTCCCGTCCAAGGAGGGACGAGGAACACGTGCAGCTGCATGACGTCACGGACAGGTGCAAAGTGCGTGAGCTCTGAGTTGCCGCGCAGGTGCTGCGCATGAAAAAAAAAGGAAAAAGCAAGCCTCACTTTCGGGTGTACAGGATTCCTGGGAAAGGGGTGAAAGACCCCCTTACCCTGGGCACAGGATGGAAAACTAGTTAGGGGGAAGGGTTAGCTTAGTTAGACCGACTTCATGGGGCAGGGGTAAGTCCTCATGGGGTCCGTGGAATGGATTAGTTAGAGGGATTGTAGCCAGATTTAGGTTGGGAAATAAAATTATTGATTAGGAGACAGTGACAGACTTGTGGATGTGTAGAGGGGACGTAGTTTAGCTACGTAGTGTTAAAAGGAACGTGCTGTAGTTTAAGGGACGACGTGGGAGCACGAGTTAGTTAGGGGGTGCAGTTAGAAGGATAGCAGAGTTCAGCGGTGTGTGTGTTGAGAGTTGTGAGGTGAGTACATGGTGAGTGAGTGAGGCCAGCGGGTCTGTGTGAATGGAGTGATTGGGGAATGCATGGTGCGATGAGTGATTGGGGGAGGAGTGACTCCCGCCAAGGACCCCGGGGTCAGTATAAAGTGAGTTAGGGGGTTAGTCAAATTGAAAAATGGAGGTCGTTTTGTTGTTGGTGGGTGTGTAGGCTCGAAACCCGTTTGGAGGGGGTGCAGGAGCCCTGTTGACGGGCTTGGGAGCGTGGCTGCGAAGGTGAGTATCGCTGAGTGGGTACCCCGGGCACCAGGCTAGTCGGCCGTGGTAGGCCAAGGGCCCATGGGGGCCGGATAGCGTAGTGGGCACGGGTGCGCCTGCTTGGTGCGGGGGCCCGGGCGCCATTAGCCGCGTGGGCAGTGTTGTGGGCACGGGTGACCTCGGAAAGGGGGCCCGGGAGGCCGGCCTGCCACGTGTGCGTTTCAGGGGAGGTGCCATGGGGAGCACTCCCGGTGTTAGGAGCTGGTAGGCTCGGAGGCAGTGCAGTGCCCGGGGTGCCATAGCGGGAGATTCGGCAGAGGGTCGTGCCTGCCAAAGGGAGCCACGTGTCCCAGCCAGGAGACCGTGTGAGGGCACGGAGAGAAAATTGGGGGGCGAGGCCCGAAATTGTAAGGACACCAACACAGGCGACGGGAATCTGGGTTGTTAGAACCAATAGTTTAAGCGAGAGGCGCTTGCTGAAAGCCCCGGGGTAGTTTAACAGTTAAATGGTTAGGGTAGATTAGGAGATGTACCCCTCCGCACCATCCATCCCCTCGCTCTCGTTGTGGGCCGCTGGACCCACTTTGGGTTAGATCGCCGAACTCTGGGGAGGCCATTCTGAGGCTTCGTTGGGCCTCGGCACAGACGCTAGCTCTCCCTTGTTCTTCTCCGGGAAGGGAACGTAGGGGTTGGGAGTAGGCTAGGTGACAGAATAGGTTAGCCGAACAAGGACGATAAAGGGGTTAGGGGACGATTTATAGTGGGGAGTAAAAATAAAAACAACAAAAAATAAGTTGGGGCTAAATTGGGGTTTGACAAATTAAGGGAGTGGGTATGTACAGTGACAGGCAAAGGCGATAGGTTGGGAGGGAGACAGGTAGGTAGGTCCGAGCCCGCCTTCCAAGTGGCCAGCACCACCGCACTCCCTCCACCAACCTCCATTGAACGGCAAAGGCTGGCCACTTCATCGGCTGGCCGTGTTTTGCTTCAAGGCGGAGGCCGGCCAACTTCATCGGCAGCTGTGTGCTGCAAGGCCTGTGCCGGCCAGTTCATCTGCTGGCTGTTTTTCTTCGAGGCCTGTGCCGGCCAGTTCATCTGCCGGCTGTGTTTGCCTGCAACGGTCTTCTTCTGCGGGCTGTGTTTGCCTGCAGCGGCCTTCTTCTGCGGGCTGTGTTGCCTGCACCTTTGCCATGCCATGCCCACTGCCCACGTACACCAGCCCCGTTCAATTTTTGCTTTGCCCCCCCCTGTTCATTTCCATGTGCGCCAGGATCTGAAAGCAACAGTTTGCAAGCTGCAAGAACTGCCCTGTTGGCAGCTACAACACGGGCCTGCAGTGGCGGCCCGTGCACCGTGTTTGTGTTCATGCATCCATTCGTTGTGCTCATTGCGTGTGCCACTTGAGCTGGCACGGAGACTGCGTTGTGCAGCCCAAGCACCGTTGTGGTTCACTGAGTTCAGTTCAAAAGGGAAGGCCTTGGACTGCGTGTGAGCAGCCAGCCACGTTCCCTGTCACCTGCATCGTTTGAGCCAGAGACTGCATGTGGGCAGCCTGGCTCCCTGCTAACTGCCTTTCTTTGCAGAGTTCAATGATCCTGGGCCATGGTTTAGTGTAAAATTTGTAAGTTAAGGTAAGATGTACTGTAAATATGAGTGCGGCCCCGGGCATGTCTGTCTAGCGCCGGCAATTTTATTTAAGTCGTCCGTGTGAGTGAGTTTGTTTAGGTAGTTACGCAGCCCTCAGGTTATTTATTTTGGGGACACGAATACCATGAATGTCGCACTCAGGGATCCGTAGGTAAAATGTACTAGGGGAAAACTACACATGATGGCACACGAAAATTTGACGACTCGGGACGAGTCTGTAAAAGGGAAGGGGGTAGTGTTGTGGTTACCAGATTCGCAAACCACCATTCAGGTCCCTTAGGTGAGGTATCTCGGTAAGTGCATGTGTAGTTAGGCCCAAACCCGTTGTCTAGTGGGAATACATGTCATTTATACGTGCTGCGACTCTTCAGGATAGCCGTTTTTCTTTCACTATCTTTATTTTGGACCAATCGCCATCACCACAACCACAACATCAACCACCAACCACAACACCGCTTCACCACAACCGCCACGACCTTTACCCGTCACAACTCGCCACCATCGCATCACCGTCATCTCGTGCCACTCATGGGCACCGATGCTGGACTCGTGTAGGGCGCACGTTGAACAGCGTGTACAAAATCACGGATTTTCTGCTTCAAAAACGGATCCAAAAGGACACACGCCCACTTTGCCGTCCAATCGGTGAGCGAGGGCGATCTGGCCCGCCCCAGGGCGATCGATATATGCAAATTTGTGGATCAAAAAGCCTTCACGCCCACTTTTTCTCGGGCCAATGGGGAGCGAGTTGAAAGGTCAAAGGGAGGGGGTCAAAGGCGAAGTTACGGGGGGATAAAAGGACGGTGTTCGTCAGTCAAAGGAGTAGTAAGAGTCGCAAACGAGAACGAAAGAAGTCTGGAGCCCGGCCTGCAGTGGCTGGAGAAGCTGAAGAGAGTCGGACGAGGGGTGCTCGCGTCGGTGCCAGGGGCTGGACGCCCGAGGGAGGCCGGCAGCGCGACCTGGGCGAGGTGGAGACGCACACCAGGGATAATAAAGAGCCTCTATACCCCGTGCCTCAGCAACCCCCTCCTGTCTCCCCCGCGCTGAGCTAGTGCGACCAAGGGGGCCCCGTGCTCCCACCCCCAGCCAGGCACTGTCCACGAGGCCCGCGGGTTGCGGGGCCATCGCGCTCCGCGTCTCATCACCAGACGGGTAGGCCCGACCAGGTCTCGGCCCCAGGCCTACCTCATTCTTGAGGGTATTTCTTTTCCTTGGTTTTGGGTATGTGTTGTCGGCGCCGTGCCTGCAGAAGTAGAATTGTATAAGTGTTGCCGTGTGCTCGGTAGTCGGTATTAGCTCTGCACTGTGTTTTCACTTTTATGTTTGCTTTTTGTGTAAATGGGAATTGTGTTTTCTTTTTGTGTGCATTTGGTGGAATTGTATTTGTGTGCTTTCCGTTCGTCGCGAATAAATGTGCTTTATTGTTGAACTGTTCTCCCGCCGCTCGTCTTTTCCCCATTGAACCCCCATCTTGCTTCACGTAAAGGGTTGGTAGTGGGCTGAATACGCCCGATAATTAATCGAACTGCCGAGGTCGACGATAACACCGCCGGTTATTCTGATAGCACGGAACGGGTCGCTAAGGCCCGTGTCCGGCTTCGACCTGCGGCGAGGTGCGATCGCCCGGTCTACCCTCCGCGTGGGTACTTAGGTAGTTCGAATTTGGCGAGCAACCCTATCCCACGCGGGGGCTGATTGGCTCGATCGCGGTGAGACCGAAAGGTCCACCCGTGACTGGTTCCCGGCGTTAGTCCGAGAGGGTCACGACTGGATTGTCCGTCCGGTGGGCGACGTGCCGCGATTCGAGTTACGTGGCCGTCGCACGCCGGCGGGCGCGAAAACCGCAACAATACAAACAAACAAACATACCGAGACGAGCCGAGCCGAGCCGTGCCGTGCCGTGCTGAGCCGAGCCGAAACAAAAACGGAGGTGGTCAACATGTCAAAATATTTTTTATTTTTTTTTGCCAAGTAACAAATGGAGTCAATCAACATCAGTGTCAGAAACTTAAAAAAATTTTGCCAAGTAACAAACTTACCCAAATGCAATACCCTCTCCTTCAGTGAGGGGAACACAAATTCTCTCCCAGCACAGCAATAGAGAAAAATTATATTCGCCACCGATGGACTTCGTGTGAAACGGGGGCTTTTGGATTTGGTCTCGATTTTCATGTCCCTGCGTGCGTTCCTGCATCAGCAACCAAATCTCTGGCATGTATGGACTGATTTTATTCACACTTGGAAAAAGACAACAAATGATGGTAAATATATGCACATCATTTGTTTTCAAGTTCAGATCCAATTGGCTGACTGGCGGCCATTTTAGTTTTTTTTAATCCGATGTTGAACACTTCCTCAGCCATTTATCGGACATGCATTTACAGATCTTGTTCAAACTTGGCACACAGATAAAGAATGACGGCTTTCACGTGCATGTCCTTTGTTTTCGATATCAGATCCAATATGGCTGACTGGCGGCCATTTTCTCACTTAAATGTGTCCCCAACTATTTTTCAGAGATGCATGATCTGATTTTGCTCAAACTTGGCAAAAGCACAGTACCTGATGGCATACATATGCTCCTCACTTTATTTTGCGATTTGATCAAAAATGGTCGACTGGTAGACTGGTGACCATTTTCGTTGTAAAAAGCCCAATGTTGAGCACATCCTCAACTATTTCTTGAACATGCATTTACTGATGTTGTTCAAACTTGGCACACAGATATATAATGAATGATGGCTTCGATAAGCATGTCTTTTCTTTTCGAGATCTGATCCAAGATGGCTGACTGGTAGCCAATTACTTACTTAAATGTGTCCCCAACAATTTCTCAGACATACATGGTCGAATTTTGTTTAAACTTGGCACAGGCACAATACACGAAGGCATACATGTGCATCTCTCTTTATTTTACGATCTGATCAAAGATGGCCGACTGTAAGACTGGCGGCCATTTTAGCTGTACATAAATATCTGCTAGCCCTTTAACTCCGTCCAGCAAAATTACTAAAACAACGGGGGCTATGACATTTTATGTCTTTTTTACTTGTTAAACATGATTCATAGAATCATTCATGCATTGTTATTATTGTTTTTATCATCATAAATATCAAATGTGAATATTCATTGTCTTTTATTGCAATCGAGTTTGGGAGAAACAAAGGTGGTTTCAAAAAATGGTTCCAGCATGTTTAAAGTACCTGGATATTATTTTTGCTCAAAGGTGCTTCTGTCATGGGAACTTACCCGTGCAGCCAGTGGAACCCTTCTTGACTGTAAAGCCATCCAGACAAT
This sequence comes from Eptatretus burgeri, assembly GCF_056783735.1. NCBI lineage: Eukaryota > Metazoa > Chordata > Myxini > Myxiniformes > Myxinidae > Eptatretus > Eptatretus burgeri. Next base: position 41,044,480 of record NC_140972.1, read on the forward strand.
GACACACAAAGGAACCGTGTGTATTCTCGCACCTCCCGTGAATGCAGATGTCAGGATTAAGTTCACACTCATTTACATCTGCAGGAGGTTAAAAGTTGCAATTGAGTATTAATTTTTGAAAAAGTTATCTTTTTTCCAGAGACATCCAAAATAATGACATCGCTATCCAGCATGAAAGTTCATGCTCAACTAACCAGGTTAAGATGGATTAAAGACAGAAGGTGGGGATAGAAATTTTTTCTTTCTTTGAAAGCTCATGGAAGAATGTGTGAATGAGTGAGAAGGACACAAGGAGACAATAGACAGATCAACATATTATTGTATGTGGCTTTTGAACATGTTTCCAACATCATGAGAGAAGTACTTCAGACAGGATCACAAACAGCCACCCTGATATATCCTAGTGTGTGTGTGTGTGTGTGTATATATATACACACACACAGTGAAGCCCAAAATTATTCATACCCTTACCAAATTTGGAGTATTTTGAATCATATTATTTACGGAATGAGTTTCTTCTGGCTTAAGTTACATAAGAATGTGACAAACAGCTGAAAGAATCACTGCAAGAGACATTTCAAGAAATACATTGTTTTGGGGGTATTTTATTGATAGATTTACAAAAAAATGTCATGTCCAGAATTATTCATACCCAAGTTTAGATCAGTTCAAAGTCACATTCAGTAATCAATGGAAAAGCCTCTGTTTGTGATTACAGCCTCCAAACGGTTTTTATACTTGCTCACAAGGTTTTTGCATGTCTCTACAGGGATTTTGGCCCACTCCTCCTTCGCAAAGGTCTCCGGGTCTTTGAGGTTGGAAGGCTTCCTTGCCATCACTCCTGTCTTGAGCTCCCTCCACAGATTCTCGATTGGGTTGAGGTCCAGACTTTGGCTTGGCCACTCTAGAACGTCTACATCATTATCCCAGAACCATTTTTTGACTGACTTTGCGGTGTGTTTTGGATCGTTGTCCTGCTCATACGTCCAATGCTCCCTGGGGTGAAGTTTCTCTGTGGACTGTTTGATGTTTTCCTCAAGGATCTTGATGTACTGCTCCTTTTTCATGATGCCATCCACTTTGACGAGATTGCCGGGCCCACTGTCTGAGAAACATCCCCAAAGCATTATGCTCCCGCCTCCATGCTTGACGGTCGGGACTGTGTTCTTAGGGTTGTATGCTTCACCTTTCTTTCGCCAAACGAAAGCAACATCTCTGTGCCCGAAAAGCTCCATTTTCGTCTCATCCAACCACAGAACTGAGGACCAAAACCTTGGATCTTTGTCCAGGTGAGCTTTTGCAAAGGCTAGACGAGCCTTTCTGTGCCTGGGATGGAGGAGTGGAGTCTTTCTTGGTCGGCGTCCATGGAGACCCCCCTTGGGCAACGTCCGCTTGAGTGTCTGCCTTGATATCTTGGTCCCAGACTCACCAAGGTTGTTCAGGAGAGCCTTTATAGTGATCCGTGGATTGTTGTTGGCCTCTTGCCATACATTTCTTGCCAGACAAGGCGACACCTTTGGCTTCCGACCACGTCCTTCAATGTTTTTTACAGTGTGGAACTTCTTGTACTTCCTAATTATGCTTTGTCTGGTGGCAAATGGCACTCGGAACTGCTTCGAAATCGCTTTGCAGCCTTTTCCCTCCTTGTGAGCATTCACAATGCACAGCCGAAGGTCCTCATTGACTTCTTTCTTCGTCGCCATGCTGACAATGACCTGAGAATGATTGCATCAGCTCCCCTTAATTTATAGTCTAAAAGCAGAGTGTTGTTCGAAACATTCCTCACTGTACATTCAATAGACCAGATTTGTAATGCATTCAGATTGTATGCACACATCTTGGAATAATTGCATAACATTATAAAGAATCTTAGGAATATCAAAAGCATGTGCATTATCACAAACATTGTCCTCAATTCTGAGACTTGGTGTGGGGTATGAATAATTTTGGACAGGCATATAAACAGAAATCTTCACATTTCTATTGTTATGCTAATAATGTTGAGCCAAAATATATGTGGATTTGTACATGCCAACTAAATGTCCTTGGGTGAAGTGAAAGTTCCACCACTCCAGCTTGTAGGAATGAGATAAATGTAAAACTCAGATTTTTAATAGGGTATGAATAATTTTGGTCTTAACTGTATATATATATATATATATATATATATATATATATATATATATATATATATATATATATATATATATATATATATATATATATATTGCCATGGGGGTAGCCGGCCCAGGTTAACCCCCCCCCACCCTCCGACCTAAATTGTGGTGATGGGCGATAACAATTTCAGCCCCAGGACAGCCGAGCTGTTCCTTATTAATAGGAGGCGGACACGTTGATCCTTGGAGATTATCACAGTGCTCAAAGGGCATGAGGAAATGGCAGATGGGCGGAGGGGCACAGGGAATGGATGCACATAAGGGGTTTATATTCAAACCCCACTACAAATACATGGATACAGTTTATTAAAATGGAGACATTTAATGAAAATAAACATATTTACAAAGGACAATAATTTAAAAGGTAAGAAGAAGGGAAATAAATCCTAAAGTTGAGGCACCTCCTCACACAGACTCAACTACAGACAACGGCAAAACAAAATAAAAAGAAAACCCTTCCTTTCAACTATTCTTGAACTTAGCTTGGCCCAGAGCTGGTCTTTGTGGAACTTGGAAATGAGGTGCTTCTATTCGCATGTGCAGACGCGCACAACAAAATGGCACCTCTCGAAGCGGGACAAACACATGCCAGGCAATCCACGAGCGGCACTCCACACCAAAGCTCAGAGACCCAGTGCAACAGCTCCATGCGCCGATCGTCCTCACCGACCCAACCAAGGGCAGAAGGCCAGCGTCCTGATTCACTACGCGAGCCAAATTGCCTCAACACTAATACAAGGGTCGTGTCGTCCTCATTGGCACGTGCTCAACCTCTGATCTCACCTCTCCAAAATCCACAACCCCCTTCCTCTTTGATCATGGCTCTCCAAAAATGTGCCAGCTTACTGAGTCTGATGCCTCTCAAAATGCGCCAGCCTTGAATACTCGCCTCTGCCTGACTCCCAAAAACAACTCTGACTCGTGCCTTCCTCAAACTGACCTCGTACATGCGCTCTGCCAACCTCTCGTCCTATTCAGTGTATGATGCTTCCCCATGCCCTCTTCCTCTTCGGGTATCACGGCTTATGTTTATCTGTGTCCGGGGCATAGCGGGCTCACACGAAACCAGGGAAGGTGGGGCTTCTTCCTGCTCGGCTAGCTTCTGATGTCAGGCCCATCAATCATCTCTCGGGGGTGTGACTTCACCCGTTGTCACCTTTTGAAGGTGGGGCTTTGTGCCTGCTCAGCACGTTTGCTTTAGGGATGTGTTCCCCACCTTCATTGCCGAACTTGAAATATAAAAACAGAGGGAAAAGTCACAGAGGGGCGATTACATATTGGGGGAACTTATTCTTAAATCCGAGCTAATTAACACGACACCACACCCTTGTGTGGTGACATGGAACACTTAAGCTCACATGTTCCATACTTAGTTACATCGAGATGCCTCCAACATGTCCAGGGACCAAGCAACTCTACACAATGCAAATTATTCCTGATTAAATTATTTAATCTACCCCACAACTGTAACAATATACATACATATATATATATATATATATATATATATATATATATATATATATATATATATATATATATATACATACATATAATCTCTAAATTAAAAATATATATGTATATATGATATGTTGTTCCCCCTCCATCCTCTCCCTCACCTCAAATGGCCACACAGCTGACACTGCACGTGAAAGGGATGGATGCCTGAACTCTGTGTTTGCTACTAAATCTTGTGTCCCAAACCCATCGCTTCCTGTAGCCACCGAACCCAGATGGCATCAGCCCACTTGTCGGAAAAACCTGCGCTGCTGCTCCTGCTCACCCTCTCTCTGATATACTTATCCTCTCATTTGCTCAATGTCATCTGCCATCTGCTTCGAAATCAGTAAACATTACCACTCTGCATAAAAAAGGTGCAAAAACAGATCCCTGCAACTCCAGACCAATCAGCTTTCTCCCAATCATCAGCAAGGTTGTGGAATCCATCATCACTTCAGACATTAAATCCTTCCTCTTCTATAATGGCTTGATTTCTGATCATAAATTTGGATTCAGACCAGGTCACTCTACCCTGGATATGCTGCTTCTGCTCTCCTAACAATAGATGGAGATCCTCAATGCCAGACATGAAATCAGATCCATCTCCCTCGACATATCACATGCTTTGGTCATGGTATGGCACCCTGTCCTGCTCACCAAACTCTCTTCCTATGGTATCCAAAGACATCTCCACTCATGGCTCGCAGACTTCCTCTCCTGTCTCAGCGAACGTGTGGCCCTGAATGGAGTTCTCTCATCCCCTCTTCCTGTCCAGGCTGGAGTTCCTCAAGGCAGCGTTCTGGGCCCTGTTCTTTTTCTGGTTTTGAGCAATGATCTCTCAGACTCTCTGGAAAATCCCCTTTATCTCTTTGCTGATGACTCCACCCTCTGCCATACCATCTGTCATCCCTAAGATCGGCAAGGAGCAGCCTTTTCACTGTCTACAGATCTGGATAAAATCACAAGCTGGTCCAACACATGGAACATGTCTTTCAACACTGACAAATCTCACATTCTCAGGATGCCTCTCCAAAAGAATCCCCCTCATGCCCCTCCCCACCCCTCCATCTACTTTCTCAACAATCCTCTTGCAGAGGTCCTTTTATTCAAGCTTCTGGGTCTCACTATCTGCCATGATCTTTCCTGGGAAAGCCACATTTCCAACCTGGCCTCGAAAACCAGTCGCCAACTGAGCATCCTCCATTGTGCAACGCCCTTCCTTGGCACACCTTAACTCCTGACCACATCCAAAGCTTTTGGCTGCAGCCTAATGGAGTACTACTCTCCCCTCTGGGCTGGTGAATCCACCTCTCACCTTTCTCGGGTTCACGCTGTGGAAACAAAGGCATTTAGGATCATTGGTATCTCCTGCCATGAGGCTGAGACTTTGGGTCACTCACTCTCTCACTGTAGGCAGGTCGGTCGTCTTTTTGTCTGCTACGGTCCCCTCACCGGCCTCCCCCCCACTCTGTCTGAGATATGTCGTCCCCCCCCCCATATTTCCACAGGGTGCTCGTGGTCCGCCAGCAACCCTCTTCTGGTAAAACTACCAAAATCAAGAATCAATGCTCACCTTAACTCTTTCATTCCTCTTTTTCTCTGCTTTTGGAACAAACTCCCATACCCTATTCGATCTCACTCTTCCCTCCAAGTCTTCAAAACAGCTGTTCACCACCATCTCTTATCTTCCCCCATCCAAAACCACGATCTTTTCTACCCCCACTAATCTACACCAAACCCATCTTCAAATTCCCTGCTTTCCTTCCTGAAAGTCCCTGTTGTGTGAGGACCTAAAAGTCCCTGTAGTGTCCTTCTTATTTACCTTTTGTACTCTGCCCCCATCCCTCTCGCTTCCACAGATCTCCTCATGTCTCTGTTCCCTACTGTTTTAACCTTCCCTCTCCTGCCCCTCTTGTCTCCTGCTCCCTTTGTTGTGCGTTTGTGTGTTTCCTCTTATACGAACCTCAACAGTGCATACAAAATATATATATATATATATATATATATATATATATATATATATATATATATATATATATATATATATATATATATATATATATATATATATATATATATATATATATATATATATATATATATATATATATATATATATATATATATATATATATATATACATACATACATACATAGAGCCTGGTGTTGGCGCAGTGGTTAGGGCAGCGGCTTGGGATCCAAAAGGTCCTGAGTTCAAGCCCCGTTGGGCCACTGAATTAATACACCAGGGGGCTGACTCAGCCTGTCATCCTTCTGAGGTCGGCAAAATGAGTACCAGTGTACTGGGCCGGTGTATACCCCGATTAAAATAGGTGTACCATATCCCTGTGTCGTAAGAGGCGACCAGGGTTGCGTCAGGAAGGGCATCCGGTGTAAAACATGTGCCAAATCACTATGCGGATCATATGGATGATCCGCTGTGGCAACCCCTAACGGGAGCAGCCGAAAGAAGAAGAAGATATACACACACACACACATATATATATATATATATATATATATATATATATATATATATATATATATATATATATATATATATATATATATATATATATATATATATAGTCCTCTAATCCCTCTCTGGATCTTTTATTATATAACGGTGTTACATTTGCTACTCTCCAATCCTTCGGTGCTGATCTTGACTCCACTGCGGTGTTAACAATGTTGGTTAACATCACGCTTATCTGATCAGGCACCTCCCTCAAATCTCTCAGATGCATATTATCAGGCCTTGGAGCTTTCTGTTCTCTTTGCTTTCCTAACTGTTTATTTACTCCATTCATTCCGACCTGAAACTCTTTGAAAAGTCATTCCCACTTTCATTTGAAGGGAACAGTTTTCAAAACATGGTGGAGAAATCCAGCATGTCAGTGTCTGGAATTGCTAAAAGCACAAAGGCAGTCCTAATCCACAGCCAAGATTCATCAGAAAGAAAATGCCATTTGGCAGCCAATCCAGGCTTTCAACACCAAGATGTGTGTGGAATGATGTCAAGCATGAAACTGTGGGGTGGGTTGCCAATGAAAGTATTTGCACTCGGTTTTACATGCCAAGTTCATTATGGGAGATAAAATAATGATTTCACCTGGATAAAATGTAAGCAGTTTGTGTGCATCATTTAGTCCATTGCACTCGTACTTCACAGGAATTGTTGGTACCTTTAATTTCCTCAAGGGAAGTGTATATTTGCTTACGGTAGGTGCACATGACCGATGCAATAAGATAAGAAAAAAATAATCCAGATGTATTTCTCAGGCCCATCGTATAAATTGAACTATATTTGTCTTCTATGATTTTATTGGGAATAAGATACGACCCTCTTGTCTACACCATATACCAGCTGGTTTGATATTAATGGTTATTCCACCCACCCCACCCCCCCCCCCCCCTTTTCAATACTGAGTATTGCATGCCAGCCTTTGCAATAACTCTAAACTTTTGGAAAAAAAAATATTAAAAGTCTCATTACTAAATAATTAATAAGCATATGACAGTCCTTAAGGCCCTGTCACACCTTGACGTTTTAGCCAGCTTATGCCGACGTATGAAAAATTTCTCTAAAACGCTGGCACACGTCGAATACGTTATGGGTAAGTTTTGTATACGTTAAGAGCACGCTGAAGCACGCTGGCATACGTCGTAGTATGCCGAGCTCATCAACAAATTTTAAGCATGCTCAAAATTTTCCGACATGCTCGGCGTATGACTCACACGTTCCGCATACGCTGGCCATAAGTTGTAGGCACGTTATACGATCGTTGACACACGTCGACACACGTTACTTGTAAGTTACTCATAAGTCAAAACACGTCGAGGTAATGTCTAGCGTACCCGAAACTTATTTCTAACCTATGAGTAACGTACTTTGAACCTATGTGTAACGTATCTCCAACGCATATTGACATATGTAGACATATTTGACGTCTTCTGGACGACCACAGAACTTAATGAACGTGTTTCTAACTTACAGCTACCGTATAATGGCGTGTTGACAGCGTTTAGGGGAATTGGTATATAAAAATGGGGTTCACAGGAGGAACCCGTCAGTGTTCCAGACTCCACGTTTTTTTTTTGTTTGTTTGTTTGTTTTCTTCAGCATGACGGTGATGTTGTCACTTCGATTTCTAGTGCGGTTATGATTTAAATCGTTGAGCGGCAGCCTATTAATAGGCTACGCCACGTGATCGTTGGCGATACGCTGCCGCGCTATGCATAAGTTAGACTATCGTTGGGCATAGGTTGTGAACACCGACAACACGCTAAGCATTCGTTGGTATAAGTTATCTATAAGTTATCGAAACGTTCTGCGTACGTTACTAATACGTTATGCATACCTCCAACTCGTTATGAATACGCCCAGAACTGAAAAAAACATCAATAGTTCAGCGTACCCCAGCGTTTTACATACATTTTGATACGTTGCCATACGCTGGCTAAAACGTCAAGGTGTGACAGGGCCCATAGAGACAATATTTCATTTCAGAGAAACACAGAGGTTTCAAACAATGGTTCCCAATCCCATGAGTCAATATTTAACTTCAAGGCAAGGCCCTGAGGAGGTGGAATAAATGACAGAACAACACAATCAACAAGAAAAGTTTGCATGATGAAGTGGTGCATGGGTAGAGAAGGAAACTGGAATCATCGCTAATGATAATCCTTGGGTTCTGTGCACAAGCCTGGTTGCGGCTCAACAGTTTGGTGGCTGGCTCGGGACCTTAGGGTCCTGAGTTAGAGCCCTGTTGGCTATTGAATTCACACCAGGTGGGGTTGACTCAGCCTGTCATCCTTCCGAGATTGGCGAAGTGAGTACTTGTGTACTGGTAATAGGGGCATTGTGTCAGTGGCACAGCCGTGACCTCAACCAATTATGTTATCTGCAGCATTGAACTGCATAAGAAGGAAGAGGAGGCTCTGTGTATGATGACTGCAGAGTTGGAAACTTCATGAACTTCACAATATCAAGGGATGAGAGTTAGGGCTAGCATTGCGAAAGGAGTAAAATCATTCCAGCCCTCATCCCACACTTCTCGACTACATATTGTTTACTTCAGTTTTGTCAAGGTGAAAAACTATGTAATGGTGTGTGATCTTACCGGTGCAACTCTTGAAGTCTGCAGAGGACTCAAATCCATCATAACAGATGCAGCGGTACTCCCCTGGCATGTTGCTGCACTGCCCTCCATCACAAAGATGTGGACTGTCTTCACACTCATCAATATCTGCAGGCATAGGAAGGAAAGAAAAGTCATCTCTTCCTGGTTTTTCTACCTCAACACCCCACACCTTTCTCTGCCACCTTGCAACAGAAAGAAATCGACCTTTTCCTCATATTTCAGACACCCCATCATCTGAATTTAATCTTATTGATATCTGAGTTATTCTTTGAATACTCTACAATATAAAATGAGATAAGAACACTTCATGAAATGACTACTTTACAAATGTTGTATGTTTATTTATCGATATATAAGGTTGTAAGAAATATATTGTCCAGTAAAACATTTAATAAGATGATCCATTACCAGAGCAGGTGCGCTGATCAGGAAGTAGTGCATAGCCATATTCACAGCTACACTTGTAGCTTCCATCCGAGTTGGTGCAATGAGTATCACAACCTCCATTCATGATGGTGCACTCTTCAACATCTGCAGGCAAATCCAGGTGATAGAAATTCTCATACTTATTAATACCAAGTTTTGAGGGTATTACATTTTGATGTCTTCTTAATCGTTATCTCTCCGTGGAATAAATGCAGCATCTAGTGAAGTTCAATTTTCCACAAAAGAACACAAATCAAGACTCCTCGACACCCCCACCCCCAACCCCATGCACCAATGTTCTACTCATATATACATTGTGATAATGGACAAAGCATTCTGGTCAAGACAAGAGGCAAAGCTTTGCAAAAAGATACAAAGCAGTCAAGTTTAGAATGTTTAACTTTAGGTCATGGAGGTTAATTAAAAAAAAAAAACTTATTTAACAAGAAAAACACGAGTCATGAATGTTCGCTGAAGAGCTGTGGGAAGGTAGAACCTTTCAGAAGAAGAAACAAAATTAATGTTAGGTAAAAAGAAAAACTGAAGGATAGATTGTGTAAATTGTAAATAAAGGTTCAACATTATTAGAAACACACAATCAAAGTTTTATGGTGGGCCGACAGAATGGCCTGGAGGAATGCACCCTCTCCTCTCAGCTAACTAGCCTGTGTTTGAATCCACACCCAGCTGTAAACTGTCATCCTGTTGTTCATGGGCAGGGTGATTCATCAATGTGTGTGCTGTCGCTCGGATGTATGTTAAGTGTGTGTGCTGGCATGAGTTGGTGGACGTTAAGGATCCCATGGTTTCCTTCGTGAAGATTAGGCGAACTATCCCGGCACCATGGACAAATTCCAAATTCCTGCCCGAACCTATAGAGGGCATTGCATCAGCGGCATTTCCGCACAGTCAGCCAATGATGCCACCAAGCAGCCTTGTGATGCATATTGAAAGAAGAAGAAGAAGAAGAAGAAGAAGAAGAAGAAGAAGAAGAAGAAGAAGAAGAAGAAGAAGAAGAAGAAGAAGAAGAAGAAGAAGAAGAAGAAGAAGAAGAAGAAGAAGAAGAAGAAGAAGAAGAAGAAGAAGAAGAAGAAGAAGAAGAAGAAGAAGAAGAAGAAGAAGAAGAAGAAGAAGAAGAAGAAGAAGAAGAAGAAGAAGAAGAAGAAGAAGAAGAAGAAGAAGAAGAAGAAGAAGAAGAAGAAGAAAGTTTATGGCAATAATTAGTACTTTAACTAACAAATGTATTATTTCAATTCTAGCAGGTAATTGTAGTAAGAGAGCAACACAGGCATGCAAGAGAAAGGAGGAAAAAAAACAACCTCTTCTGCATGTGAAGCAAAAACCTGCTGACAAATTGTGGCATTGTATGATCGGGTGGTGTTGAGAACAACAGTAAATGGGAACACTATATTGCATCATATTATCCCTTTGCATTGTCTGAATGTGACTTTTATATAATTTTGGCCGAAAAGATTTTTGGCATTCTATTTTCCGAGTTGGAATCTGGCCAAGACAACCTTGAACATTAAACCTTGCAAACCATGAATGTCTATTGGTACAACAACTCAATATGATCACTCGGTTTCCCTTATTTTGAATTCTAAAGCATAAGAAACAGCATTATGGTTGAACACAGCAAATTAACAATCCTAATGGATGTACCAATGCAGCTTTGATGGTCAGGTGTCACTTGGTAGCCGATGTTGCAAGAACACTGGTACGATCCCACCATATTAATGCAGCGGCCATTTCGGCAAAGATAGTCACTGAAGGAGCACTCGTCCACATCTGTCAATGGTAAGAACATCTTCATAAATCGTCTTTAAAAAAAACTACAAAGGGTGATTTAGATAATGACATCACCGATACTCACCAACACAAGCCTTGCCATCTTCGCTGAGGTCATGCCCAGAAGGGCAATTGCACTTGAAGCTTCCCTCAGTGTTGATGCAGGTACCACCGCGGCAAAGCAGAGGGTCACGCTCACATTCATTAATATCTGCATGAAGGTGACATTCGCACTTCACAGGTCGATAAATATGTATACCAATAAACCTTGAACAAAACAATATCTCAATTTGTGGATTTCAGCACAAGCACCTGCATTCCAACATAATCTTCAATCATTGCTTGCAGTATAAGCAAAAGCCACGAAGCAATATATATATATATATATATATATATATATATATATATATATATATATATATATATATATATATATATATATATATATATATATATATATATATATATATATATATATATATATATATATATATATATATATATATATATATATAAACCGATGAGCAGAATCTAGAACCAGATTATTTTTTGGCCTTCATGCCTCGTCTCCTCCAGCAACTTCACAACTATTCTGAGCTTGAACCAGGATGAAGGAAATTTAAGAACTGCATTCCAACTAGCAGGGTAGATATTTGAAGCATATGACATAATGTTAATTAAAATATGGCATGGTGAGATTAATGGTTGTTCTCTGGAGGTTTACCTGGGCATGGCTTAATGGAGGTAATCACTCGTTCTTTGCAAACATACTGCAACAAGTAGCACCTCTTTATAACCCTTGGTTAAAGTCTTGTGCTTTTTGAAAAAAAAAATAACTGATGAAAGTCTTCATTTCATTGGTGATGATTGGTGTCTGTGATATAATACTTTTTCAAGGTTGTGTGCCCAGTCTCAAGGTTTATTTTAGGAGTCACAAACTCATGAATTACTAAAACTAGAAGGGTCTGTCTGAGTGTGTATCAATCACGCTTCATTCTAAAGGTTTTCTGCTGTCATAAAGTAATAAAAATGGTACCTTTGAAAAGCAAATAAGTTGATTTCGTTGGAACAAAAATTTGTATCCCTTTAATCATAAAAAACCCTGTTTTAAAAGCCTGTCTTTTCAGAATGGAAGAAGAAGCATAAATAGGAGCTTAATGCAGCGCTTCCAACAGTCTTATTTTACGACTGCGGGCATCCTTTAGAAGGACATGGATGGAGCACGCAAAATTATGCATGGTAATATTTCTCGCATCAATAGAGAAATATATAAAAGTACATGGAAGAAGCACACAAAGAACAACAACCATAACCACCATGGCAGCAGCAAGAATTAGAACGGCACGCGGAAGAGCATATACCTCCGCCAGGCTAAATAGTTTATGTTTTGTATCCCACTTATAGGCTGGATCTGGATCAGGACCTGAAACAAAATTGAATCCATTCTTTATTGTCACACACCCAACCTGTCCACCAAGTTTCGTCCAAATCCGTCCTTAACATTTTGAAATATCATGCTATATGTAGTTTTTGGCCCTATCTCTCAATGGTGAAAAATCACTTTAAAATTTTAGTATCAGGATTTGGATCTTCACCAAAATCTAATCATTTTGTCCTTGTCACACACGCAACCTGTCCATCAAATTTTGCCCGACTCCTCCACAACTTTTTGAGATATCCTATTCACAGAAAGACCAACAGACAAACAGGCAGCCGTGAAAACATAACCTCCACTCACGCTCAGTGGCAAAGGTAACAATAACTGTGTGCTATGAAAGATCAATTTTTTTTGTGTGTTTCACTTCATTTTACATCCTCAATCCACAATGAAATTCACAGAGAGACATGCAATATGCTTGTGAAGTACAAACATGCTGTCTTTTGATTAAACCCGTCACCCAAGCGAAGGGTAGGCATGCCCAGTAATACTTATAAAGGAGCACAAAAAAGTTGCAAACTAATTAACGTGTGATAGTGAAGAGTTACAGGAGTTGCAGCTGCATTTGAGATGGTATGCTCGGCAGTCAAATCCAATGTTGCTATCATCACAAAATTACTTGATTTGTGAGCTTGAGTCCTATGTGAAGGTGATTAGGCTTTAACATTGACATGCTGTGCAGGTAACCGAGCAAAGGCTTTCCCCCACGCTGTCAGCCGACCTCTCGGGGCGGATTTTCGACATTGCCTGCATGAGTCTGGAATGATTTAGCAAGCACAAATGCTGACAAGAACCGGCCCTGAATTGCACATTTTGCAAGTGGAAAGACGACAAAAGTAAGCCGAGTAAGATGTACGAAGTGTGGCTGTAAAGTCACAGGACAGTTTAAAACATACAGGAAATTTAAATGATGCACTCTGAATTGGTCCGGCATCATCATGTTTTGAGATGCAGAAGTTATATTGTCGATGTTTGGACGGCTTCATTTGAAAATGGTTTATTTTGTTTTTTCAAACAGTTGTGTTGCAGCAATTCTGGGCAAAACATCAGGTTGTAGTTCAGGGCTAATACCAATCAAAGACTATTATCATGAGAGAAATTATGGCATTCAAAGTTCCACGAGAAATGAGAGGCACAGGAATGTGAAGGAGCCCATCCAGCAATGGTTCCAACTACTCTGAGAACAATGGAATAATGTTTTGTTTTGAAAGGAACAATCAAAAGTAATTCTTCACGTAAGCAAGTTATTCATTCTGCATTTGGAACACCTGGCTGCTGGATGTATTATTTCTGGGGTGCATTCACTGAAAGTGTTGCCCCTTGTAGATCAGGCATTAGGAATTTTGCTACGAGACAAGACCAACAATGGCCTACGCCTTTCAAAGATGAGCAATAATTTTCTTTCCACAAATGTTGTTCAAGCATATTATTACTCCAATCTGAATTGTTTCATACATTTGAGCAGGGAATGAAATGAATAAAGTTAATGATTGCCTTTTTATGACAAATAAAGGAAAACACAAGCAAGTCTGGTCTCCATCACAGCAGTGTCATTTAAGCCAATATTAAATGTATTGATGAGAACAATATAATCGGAATTCACCGACTTGATGAAATAAATTCAGTTTATATTGACTCACCCATGCAGTTTCTCATCATCATGAAGCCACTTTCAAAGCCCTCTAAGCAGTTACACTCAAAACTGCCAGGTGTATTCACACATGTTCCCATCCCACAGATCTCATGTGATATCTTGCACTCATCAATGTCTGACACAGGAAGAAATGAAAGGCAAATGAGCTTTTACTTTAAAAGAGGAAGCTGGGTGTTCAGCAAGTTGCGTGACATGGATGTGATGTTGGCCGTACCTGTACAATTCCTCCCCTCAGCATCAAGCACGTAGCCATTGTCACATTGACACTTGAAGCTGGCAATAGTATTTCTACACTTTCCATTGGTACACATATTTGGAAACACTCTGCATTCATTGATGTCTTTGAAGATGTGTCGGCCCATTGAAAAGTCCCTACGGTTTGAAAAGCCTGGGCCGCGTGGACACAGAAGCTCAAACTCTTTGGTGCCTTGTTCAGGGCAAAGGTCGCAGTCAGCACCCCATGCGTGGCCCAGCGAACAGCAGCAGACATCACTGCGGAGCCGCTTGGGGACAGGATCCACACAATCTTCCTCATCAAAATTCAGGTAACATGTCTCAAAGCGCAGATCTAGGGGTGATGGGTGGGTGTAGATCCCATGTGTCAGCCTACGTTGTCCCTCATTACAGATTTACTCACCCAAGGACATGAACACTTGGAAAACGATGCTGAGACCGAAATTGTGTCGAAGCAATATACAGTGTTACTTATGTCACATAAAAAAAAACACTTGAATGATTCACCTGATATGTTATCATAAGAAACAAAACCTGAGAGGAGTGGAAATTCCCCTTGTATAAGTTATGCAAATATGGCACTGCCATGTCTTTGTAGTACTTTGTAATGTAAGTAATGTAAGTGGGTAGACAAATGAAAACAAATACATATTAGGATGCCACATGTACCACTGATGCTGTTTCCCCTCTCCCCCTCCCCCCAAAACCTGTTTATTATAATTTTTAAAAATTCTTATGGCAAATCCGTGGAACACTGGGGGCAAGTTTAAACATCAGCCCTAGAGGAAGCACAGTGATACAAGCTGTGTAAGGATGTTCAGCTGGACGAGCTGTGCATCGGCCCACCCTTTTAAGAGCCAGGAGCTTTGAGCGAAGACAATATCAGTTGGGCACCGAGTTAAGAATGAGGCCAGAGAACCAGGGGAACAAACAAGCTCAAATATCCAGTGGGAGAATGGACGAAGAGTGCAGAATGAGTTGGGTGAGGGGACTGCAGAGCTGAGCCTCAGTCACGTCCGGTGGCTGGGTGAAGTCTTGGCCAGACCAAAATCAGCCCTGTAGAGCAACGCTCGATCCCAAGCACTCTTTAGGCTCGACCTTTCAACACAAGTTCTTCCGGGTCTAGAAGCGCATGACGCGGTGCCACTTTCCCTCCGATACAGGGTTTTCAAAACTTATTTATTTATTCTCTCCCTGAGATTTTGCCTGCTTGCTTTGCTTTTCCTCACTCCCCTTTATCTCCCTGGTTGTTGCAAGATCTATGTCAGTATATTTGGTGTTCATATTTTTTATGTCCACCCTGCATCAAGATTCTGACAATTTTGTACCTCATGGGGGAGTGTTGAATATTATTATTGAAATTATTGTAATAAATTGTTTGGGAAAGGTGGTAAGCCTTCTTTCCTGCTCTAGCGTCTTGGTGGGAAAACCAGTTTCGGAAGCAACCATTATTTGGCGCATGAACGAGAAGGCCGCATGACTGTGTGCGTTTGCTCGATTAAAATTAATCAAATGGGCTGCTCCGGTTTTGTTGGGGTGAAACTCCTTGCCGTCAATGAGGTCTATCAAGACGCGGACCAGCCAGTTCTCCCAACATGTAACAACATTTCTAGAATGCCATCTTTTATCAAATGGTCTGAATACTCTAAAACAATAAGAACAGTTATCATACAAGTCCACTATTGTTAGAGGTTAGTTCTTGCCCTTAAAGTGAAATGAAAATTTTCCCATTTCAGAACTGAACATCCCAAAGAAAATTAACACGTCACTAAATAACACCTAAACAGAATGAAATGTAAGTGAAAATATTGGGGCAATAAACACAGAACGTATTATCTTCCTGCAGACGAAACTGTTTAACTTTTCTCAACAAAGGCACTCAGTGCTCCTCCATTCAACACAAGCAAAGTAAACCATTTTTCTTTGAAGTATACCATGTATCCGTGGAATAATTTCAATTTTTTTCTTCCTGAAGAATTATTCCAACCACAACCTCTGTGGTCAATTCATGGAGTCACTCACTTTAATCCCATAATGTCAAGCTTGAGTGACTTCTAACAGCTCGGCAAGGAACCGTCAAAGATTTCTTTCTTGCACTCTCATAATGCATGATGTTTGACGCAACATATGATGTTATGTTAATAAAAGTCCTATTGTTTGAAAGTGTAGAATCATCATGCTTTCTAAGCTAAGGAATATCTTTTCATATTATTATTACAGCTTTTAAGCCATTTGAGGCAATGCTAGGCATGCAGCTTGGAATTTTGTATAATTAAGAACAAATATTTTGCTGACATTTTTATAAGCATTCAACATCGAAAGCTTAGTTATATATCCATTCTTTTGTGATGTTTTATCAGCACGTTTTGAGTTTCAATATCAGCCAAGGCCACAACTAGTCATTAATTATTTCGGTATCGGAGACTTTCAGCAAGACATAAGGTGTGATAATGATGCAAAATTAAACAACCTAAAGATGTTTACCAATGCAATTCCTTCCAGTGAGGTCCAGTGTGTGACCGGGAGGACATTCACATTTGAAGGAGCCCGCTGTATTAACGCAACGAGAATTCACACAGATTCCAGGAAACACCGCACACTCATCCACATCTGTAGGGGTACAGTGAGATAAATAAATAAAAAAATTTCTTTTATCGAAAGCATTTTGCTGTATGGTAGCATAAAGGCAACTTAACATGATTTAGAAGATATAATTAAATAAAATAAATGCAATAAAAAGCAGAAAACCACAATAGTAACAAACAATGCACCATGCATCAAGTTTCAGGCAATGAAATTTTCAAATGAGTGCAGAAAACGCTAAAAAGTTCAACTATTTGCTTGTTTTCATACCATGACACTGAGATCCTCTTGCTCTGGAGAGTCCTCGTGGGCAAACGCCCTCTATAATCACACAAGACAACCATGAGTGAGCACACAATGGACAATGTTTAGATTTGTCACAAAAATGAAGCAAGACAGAGAAAGGAAGGCATATGATCAATCAATATGTCGAGAGGTGTTCTGTATATGAAGAACAAGTGGAAACACACCAAGAGGGCAAGGCTCGCATGGGCTTCCCCATGCTATGCCAAGGGTCGCACAACACTCAGAGCGAAGGGTAGCTCCGTTTATGTTCACCTCACAGCTACTTGCCACAATATTGAGCCAGCAGGTCCCTTTCGTAGATTCTGTACAGAAAGGCAGAGGGTAAGTGTGGATCTGGATATTTCTATGACCTTGCTTCGGGCAGACACAAAGCCAGAATAGAAGCTGCATTATCATATTGTGGTTGGTTGCATGCTGTGATGGAATCAAATGTAAAATTAATTTGTTCTTTCGTTCTTATGAAGCATGTGTCTGCAGGATTCCATCAGTTACTGCAGGGGTGCAGCAGTGCTTCTGATGCAGTGTCCCATGCAAGTTGCAGTAGGAATCCGTAATTTAACCTTATCTGTTATCTGATGATAACTCACCTACTCTTTGCAAATAACAGCATAGGATCCTTAATATCGATGAACTAATGCAGGCAGACTGAACAGCCAGTTTAATGTCCATCTGAGGGACAGCACATAAACTGATGCAACGCCCTGCATGCAAATCACCAGGATGACAGTTTATAGCTGGGCCCATGAAGAATCAAACCCATGCAAGATAGCTCAGAGGTGAATGCACGTACCTCTAGGCTATCCCGACAGCACAGTCGAATGGGTAAAGCCACAAAATGAGTATAATAAATATTTTAAAAAAACAACAAATTCAATTTAAAGCAAATGTTTTAGAGTTTATACAATCATATTTCTCAGTGCAGGAGAGGTTCACACAAATAAGACACAAAAATACAAAAAGGACCAATGAATGAAAAATAATAATGAGCACAGTTAAGAAGCTGGCTCATTATTATTTCAGTTAAGAAGAAGTTGGCTCATTAACAGGCAACATAAAAGATCATCTTTATACATATTCACTATAAGGGGAGGGGGAGGGTGAGGGTGAGGAAAATTTGAGAAAGTAGTGGAAGGTATGGATGAAGACAAGAGGAAGGATGGATGTCTTTCCTCTTCTCTCCACACATAAAAAGGGTGAGAATGAGAAAAGAGTAACATGAATTCAAGGTAGTTTGAAGGGGGCAGTGGAGTGCAAGGGCAAAATTCTGGAATTCTGACAGAAATAATATGTTGATGGCATAAAAGAAAGATCATTTAATTGAAAAATGGAGGTGAAGCAAAGAGTTGTTTGGAGAAGATAGAAAAATAAGAGCCAAGATTGCCCTTGTGAAAAAGCAGAATTACGAATGGGGTATATAACAATCTTACCAATGCATAAAAGTTTGGTGGCGTCGAGCTTGCTGTAAGGTGGGCAAACACAATGGAAGGATCCCAGAAGGTTCTCACATTCACCGTTCATGCAGGGGTTTTCAATGCACTCATCAATATCTGAACAATAAAGACATTATGTTAATTTATTTCAAGAGAAGCAATTTGTGCGACTTAAAACAATGTCATGATTTTATTTTATGACATATAAGTAATTTACATTCAACAACAACAACAACAAAAAACGTCAATATGCAGAACACGCAAAAGTGGAGTGAAAACTAGAAAATATAATTTGACATGAATGCCTGAATGGATATGCCTTCCATCCACATTAGATGTCAACAAACTGTTACATTTGATCTCAATTAAAGGTCAAATTAAATATTACAGGTCACGAGAGAGAGAGAGAGAGAGAGAGAGAGAGAGAGAGAGAGAGAGAGAGAGAGAGAGAGAGAGAGAGAGAGAGAGAATGAAGAGAGAGAGAGAGAGAGAGAGAGAGAGAGAGAGAGAGAGAGAGAGAGAGAGAGAGAGAGAGAGAGAGAGAGAGAGAGAGAGAGAGAGAGAGAGAGAGAGAGAGAGAGAGAGAGAGAGAGAGAGAGAGAGAGAGGAAGAGAGAGAAAGAGAGAATGAAGAGAGAGCGAAGAGAGAGAGAATGAAGAGAGAGAAGAGAGAAGAGAGAAGAGAGAAGAGAGAAGAGAGAAGAGAGAAGAGAGAAGAGAGAAGAGAGGGGAGAGGGGAGAGGAGAGAGGGGAGAGGAGAGAGGGGAGACAGTCACCAGACAGGCAGACAGAGTAAAAAAAAAACAACCTCACTCCTCTCTGCATGTGCACGATTGGCACGAGATTCCGTACAATTTGCCAAATTCAGAGCCAAAGTCCTGCTAAACTACAGGTTTGTGTTCCGGTTTGAGTTCAAAATATGACATTCAATTGAAATTAAATAGTTCCGTGATCATAAAATGACATTTATAGATAGACAGACAAATTTAACCAATTGCTTTACCCTGCCTTTCACTTCGTGTGTGCAGGGTAAACAGATAATAGTACACAGAAGAAGCACACAAGCAACAACTATGTGTTATAAAATACCTTTTTTCATGTGTTTCATTCCATTTTTTATCCTCATTGAGACACACAGATAGATATGCAATATGTTTGTGAAGTGCAACATGCTGTCATTTGATTAAACCCATCAGTGAAGTGACGGGGAGGCACCGCTAGTTCTTAATTAAAGCCAGGTGAAGAGATCTTGAACAACAGAGGATTCAAACTGTTTATACAATTTGTGTAATTGCTTGTAGTTGAATGATGGAGAAAGAGCTAGCTTTGTTTCTGCAATTTCTTCATTATACACATAATTGAACAATATTTTATATTTTCATTAAACTTTGCTGTTTTTGTCTTTTATAATTTTCAGATCTTCTTTATGAGCAACAGAAAAATTGCAGCAAAAAAAAAAAATAAAAATAAAAACCAGCACACATGTACTTCCTTAAACTTCCCGACAAAACTTTCCCTCGATTTTCCCTGATGCTTTCATTAAAAAGTTGTTGAATTTCTGACCTATCATACCTACCATGTGACTTGTTCAAAAGGTTCTACAAACGAGATACAAGAGTCCAAGATATGCCATTTTTTTTTTTTTAATTCCATATTTCATTATGCACCAAAAGATTTAAAAACCGTTGTCATGTCTTGGACTAAATGAGTTTCCTGTATGTTAAACTTTTTGACCGTCTCTCATCCATTTTTGGCATGACCTTGGAGTTCTTTCCTTCACCAATGCAATTGCATGATGTCATCGTTTAAATCACTCGCATGATATCATCACACAGTGGGTGCTTGATAGTATACACGTGTTAGGAAAAATAAAACCAAACCTTTTTTGGGGTTCGAAACAAGATTATATCAAAACAAAACCAGCTTTTCCAACCTTCCAACCTCCACCCCTTTCCCTTGATGTTCACATCAATATTTTCCTGTTACAAGGCAGCTGGGCACCTCAAGTCAATGAAGAGACAAGGATGGCAGGGATTTCACCCGTAATTTTTGGTGCTGTGCAAAAATAGCCGAAAAAAGAAACAAAACTTTATGCTTTTGAAAAATAGAAGCACTATAGCTCACCCAAAATCAACGTTTCTTATTCAATACTATGAATGTTCTTATGACAATCTGTGGAATCATGTGACCAAAAAAAAAAAAAAATGTAAAAGTTGGAGAGTTTATTTATGATCGCACCGTCACATCACATCTGCTTTTGAAGAACACAACTAACAGTTATGTGAATATATGAACACTTTTCCCAAATAAACATCCTTGCTGACATACTTGTTTCTTTTACTTACATGCATTCAAAAATGCAAATGATTGAATGGATAGTTCCAAATGGATCCAATTAAACCATAAAGAGGTTGATTCATTTAATGAATCTGTTCGGTCATTTCAATAGTGGAATTAAATTAAAACCTGTGTTATGTAGCAATCCCTTGTAGGCAGCAAAATATAGTAAACCCTCAAATATCATGGTTTTTTTGACCAATCACAGGCAACCTATTGTGTTTTAATTTAGTTAGCGTGGTATTTCATTTCGGCCAATCGCGGTATTTGAGCGAAGATGAGTCATTGTTTGCGTCCGCGTGTATGATTACCTCCTATTATGAGCCTTTTGTTGTTTCTCGAGCACTGTTAATTGTAGTAACAAGACCAACATACGAGAACGAAACTAAATGTAATTAAAACTGGTAAACCATTAATCGCAGGCTTCAAGGCATGCCTCCATTTTAACAAATTTCAACACTATCACCCTGTCACATGATATGGGTTTTCGGAGTTAGAAAGTTAGTTCAAGTCTGCAATGGGGTCCAGGTCCCTCATGTTATATCAATGAAGGATTGAAAAGCCCATAGCAATACATGATAAAGAAAGAAACTTCACATTTGACAAATCGAGGCTGGACAAATTTTCAAGTCCCCCAAAAAGTCCAATAACTCCACATTTGCATATTAATGTAAATAGCGAACTTGTAGAACGTTAAAATATCTTCCAGAATTTGTGGTCACTATATGTCTATCTTCTTTAGTTTTCATTTTACGACATTTCAAAAATGGGTGATTTTAAACTTTGGGGGGCTCTGGGGCCTCACTGGGGTAAAATACAGACATAGTGTAAACATATTTGGAGTCCCTTCTTCAAGGCCTATCAGAATCTGTCATTAATTTTTTTAAACTCTCATTTGCATATTTGGCATATTTAATGAGGCGAATCGGCATCATTTTAATCATATAAATTATGCAAAGATTTCGACGAAATTAACAACTTAACATTCCAATGGAACCTCGCAAATGTGTGCAAAAGTTTTAGGCTGTCGTGTTATCCCTTCTGGAGAAGAAGATGTTTTTAGGTTTTGGAGAAAATCCAATATGGCCGCCATACCACGTGACCTACGTCATCCAAATTTTCAAAGTATAAACATTAAGTGGAGAGTTATTAAGGTGTTAAGTTTCATTGAATTTCATCAAAGCATTGTTTTCATTTAACGACATTTCAAAAATGGGTGATTTTAAACTTTGGGGGGCTCTGGGGCCTCACTGGGGTCAAGTCCAGACATGGTATAAACATATTTGGAGTCCCCTGTTTATGTCCTATCTAAATCTGTCATTAAATTTTTTCAACTCTCATTTGCATATTTTGCATATTTAATGAGGCGAATCGGCATCATTTAAAATCAAATTAATTAAATAACGATTTTGACCAAATTAACAACTTAACATTCCCATGGAATATCGGACATGTGTGCAAAAGCTTGAGGCTGTTGGGTTATCCCTTCTGGAGAAGATGTTTTTAGGTTTTGGAGAAAATCCAATATGGCCACCATACCACGTGACCTACGTCATCAAAATTTTCAAAGTATAAACTTCAGGTGGAGAGTTATTAAATGTATAAGTTTCATTGAATTTCCTCCAAGCGTTGTTTTCATTTTATGACATTTCAAAAATGGGTCATTTTCAACTTTGGGGGGCTCTGCGGCCTCACTGGGGTCAAACACAGACATCGTATAAACATATTGGGAGTCCCCTGTTTATGTCCGATCTAAAGGTGTCATTAAATTTTTTCAACTTCATTTGCATATTTAATGAGGCGAATCGGCATCATTTTAAATCATATAAATTAAATAACGATTTGAACCAAATTAACAACTTTACATTCCCATGGAACTTAGCAAATGTGTGCAAAAGATTGAGGCTGTCAGATTATCCCTTCTGGAGAAGATTTTTTAGGTTTTGGATAAAATCCAATATGGCCACCATACCACGTGACCTACGTCATCAAATGTTTCATAGTATAAACTTCAGGTGGTGAGTAATTATCCTGTTAAGTTTCGTTCAATTTCATCCAACAGTTTTCCCTCCAGATCCGCCACAAAATCAGTCAGTAGAACATAAAACGCCTTTAATAATAATAATAATACTAACGAATTCAGTATGCCTTCAGCCATGCTTGAAGCCCTAATAATGAATCGTCATCGAACAGGAAAAGACGAATGGTGATCCTGTAATACCAGATCTAAAAGGTCTAGTCGACACACAACAGTTAATCATGGTGCCCAAATATAAAACGATGGACAAAATTAATTGTTCCAAAAGGCAGAGAAAGGCGATGACATTGTGCGAAAAAAAATTTAGTTGTTAGATATGTCGGCAAGAAGTGAAAGTGCGGCATCTGTGGGCCGCCATTACAGCATCATTGAATCAACTGTGTGTAAACGTGAGTCAAATATCTGTGCAAGGGTTCCCACTCCACAAAGCGCAAATGTCTCGTGCCATTCCCATGATCCTCATATTGAAAGGAAGGAAAAAGTGCTTAATGCTTGGAACGAGGATCAAACAGAAAAAAAAATGCCTTTGAGTGGCATTTTTACAGGAGAAAAATACAGGAGAAACCATTGCGGATTTACTAACGTTTTCACGAGGCACCCGGAATCGAAGTCTCCAGTTCAACCATGGCTCATGGAACTAATTGAGGTGAAAGGATTTATGCTGGAGCAGGTTTTTAATGCCGAAGAGATAGGATTATTTTGGAAGAGGATGCCATCTCGTACCTTCCTCTCCAAGCAGGGAAGATCTGCTCCGAATCAAGGTGAATAAGGATCGTTTTAAAATTCTCCTCTGTAGCAATGCAGCAGGTTACTTTGTCTTGCTCCTGATGATCCAACAGCCATTTAAAGTTATACATCCACATCTTTCTAACCTCCACCCTCCCCCTAGAGCAGCATAATTATCATCTTCGAGCGAAGTCATGTGTCTTCTATTTAAGACAGCTTACAGTATGAACAGTACGTAATATGTTTACCCTCACCCACCTCGCTGTTTTGGAATAAATTTTAAAGGTAAAACTCTTGTATTTTTGTTTAATTTCACTGTATTTATTGTATTAACATGTTTATTCCAATGTTAACGTAATATATATATATATATATATATATATATATATATATATATATATATATATATATTCACATGGTTTATTTCAATTGTAACATGTTTATTTCTGGCAGCTGTCCACCTTCCTCCACACAGCATTTTCACGAAAAACCAAGGAACTGAACCCCCTTTTTCTCATTGGCCCTTGGTTTCCACGATTGTGGTTTCAACTATTGTGACATTTCACAGGAACCTCACCCCTGCGATATTTGAGTGTTTACTGCACTGCAGAAGAAAATTATCTCGATTTTACAAAAAAGCATTGTGAACTTTGCACAAGTTAGAGATTTCAACTTATAACTAATAAAAGCCTTTCTTAAAAAAAAAAAAAACTCATTTTGTGCATGAAATCCATTGAGTAAATGATGCAGACAATTACCTTCACACTGCTCTGTACTAGGTTTGAAGACAAACCCTGTTCTGCATTCACAAGTGTAGCTACCAAGGTTGTTATGACACACCCCGTTGTCACAAAGGAACGGTCGTTCTTCACATTCATCAATGTCTGCAACACAACATGATTCCCAAAAGTAAAAGCACAGGAATAATGCAAAACAATTCATGGGAACTATACTTTATAAAAATAATAAAAATTATTCAGAGCTATGCTGTCTTTGAGAAATTATCTGAATTGTTTGCACAAGTTTTGAGAGAATACTGGTCAAAAACAAACGATATTACATATTCGCTCTTGCTCTCCGATGGCATTCCAAGATGTTCCAAAGCGGTTTAATATGGGTTTAAGTCAGGACTCTGGTTTGGCCGCTGCAGATTTTAACAATTGTTCTCGAAACGAAAGCGAGCAGACACAGAACTGCAGCAAGGGGAGTTAAAATAATAGAAGCTGTACGGGCCTTCGCTGTAATATTGCATCAATGCTGGCAGTCATGTTATCTAAAGTGTCATGATGAGACAGCTTTACAAATCATAGAATCTATCATCGTATTTGGTATCAAGTCCTTTCTTTTCTCAAACGGCCTGATCTCAGACCATCGGTTTGGATCCAGATCCAGTCAATTCACCCAGGACATGCTGCTTCTGCTCTCCCAGTAATGGATAGATGTTCTTCATCTTCATCAGAGCCGTCTCTCTGGACATATCTCCAACATGAGACAAAGTATGGCACCCCAGTTTTCTCAGAAACACTCTGCCTACCGAACAGAAAAAATCCAGAAAGAACATGCTTTAAAGTGGGGAAACATACCAACAGCAGGGTAGAGGAACACAACTGAGGGACAGTTGGATGAAGAATGGCCAGGGAGAAGAATGAAAGCAAGGGGAGTGGGAGGAAGACACAGGGTGTGAAAAAGCTAAGACATAGCAAGATGTTTGAAAGAACCGGTTCTGGGTTCCTTGCGGTTCTGGGTTTGGAGCGTCGGCAGGTCTCTTTCAGGGCTCTCTGCTGACGATCTCAAAGTTAAGTTTCCGGTCGTTATCTGTCCCGTTTTAACTGTTTATTTTCTCACCTACATGTTACTGTGTGTTCCTAGTTCGGTTTTGTTTCAAAAATTGTGCTATTTTGTGAGTTTTCGTTGACCTTGTCTTACCGGGTTGCTTGAGGCCTACCCATCATTCAGCTCTCGGTACGATTGTGTTTATTTGTATTTTCTCCCAATTACCTTCAATTCCTATCTTCCTCACTTTCCAAACGTCCCCCATCCCTCCCAACTAAACGCTCTGTTTCTTGTCTTAAATCCAAAAAAAAACTACTTTTCTACTTGCACACTCCCGAGTCTCGATCCTTCTTCTTCTTCTTCTTCTTCTTCTTCTTCTTCTTGCCGGCACACCATCTTTATTCGACTGAGCTGACCCTAACGCCATTACCTTCACAATTTCTTCCTACAACCTTCCATTCCCAAATCTTACCTGTTTTTCAAAAATACATCAAAAAATAATAATCTTCCTTGTATCCTTTCGATCTCTCCACCTCCTGTAACCACGTGTCTCTCTCTCTCCACTCTGCCTGGTACTTTTCATCGACCCAGTAGCTTCACACTGCGTTTACCGTTCCAAATTCACCACACATTTCCACGATTTTACTTCAACCTTCCCTTTTCTGAATGTTACGCAATCCTTATTTAAAATAAATAATTTCACTTTTGACTATACACGAGGGTGTTCCAAAAAAATTAAAGTTTGATTTTTGCTGCTCCCTGATTCTGCCTTTGTTCCAATACCCCATAATAACTTTTCGGTCAAAAAGGAACAAAATTACATGATATGTAGGGGTTCCTCAAGTTGACACAATTATGTCCATTATGGAGAGGGCATTTTGCACTGCAATGTCAAAAAGCTCATCTAGGTCTACTTGGAAAATCTATTCTTTCATCCTATATGACTGTTGTGGTTTTGGAAAATATCAAACAACCATATTCATTGTGAAGTGTACTGCGTTGTGCATATTCGACGGCAAGTTGTCAGTTACAGTTTGGCAAATATCAACAATATTGTGCCAACTTGAGGAACCCTTAAACATCCTCCAATCTGCTTCATATTTGGTATGTATGTTTCTACTGTCAAATGGAACAAAGGCACACCCAGGGAGCATGAATATTCATACTTTTATTTTTTACCCCCTATTATGAAGCACCCTACTATACACCTCCCACAGCAAAGTGCTTCTCCCGTAACCACGTGATCTGTTTACACCCCCTGCGTTTAACGATCCAATTTCACCATTGACCTCACCATTTTTTCTACAACACTTCCATTACCTTATCTGATGAAAACTCTCTCAAACAATAACAATAATAATAATATTAATAATAAAAACGATCTCTTATAATGCTTCATCTTCCTCTTTCAAATGTGTGGTACTCTTTACTGTATCATAGCTTCCTTCATAGCTTACCTAAAAAATCCAACTGTTACAGCGTTTATTCTCTCCATTCTCTGAATTCGCCTTTATTGCATCCATGAAGAAATGTGTATAATTGTATCTCTGACCTAAAACTTAAAAAACCCAGTTTGCTGTGAATGTTCCCTTTCCATCAACCATTCTTTTTTCCAATTTCAGTGCCAACTCACCCCTCTAACCCCTCCCTCTCAAAGCAACCATCACACTCTTCTCCCTCCAAACCTCCCTCTCACCTCTCTCAAAAACTTTAACTCACCTTTCTCCCTCAACTCTCCTCACTCACCCTTCTCCCACCATTCACCCCCCTCACTCACCCTTCTCAAAGTTGCCATCCCTCTCATCCACAAAGCTGCCTCCTTCCACCACCTCTCACCTCCATCTCATCACTCCACCTCCTCAAATCCTCAACTTCCTTCTGCCTCCTTTCTTGTTTTACCCCCTCTCCCCAGGCACCACAGAGCCTTTTCTCCTCCTCATCCGACCCCTTCCCCTAGCTATTCTGCAATCCCCCACACTATTTCAACAACCCTCCTTACCTCCCCCTCCCCTCGTCCCTTGTCCTACCCTCCCCCTCCCCTCCCACCCCCTGCACCTAAAGCCTCCTCCCCTCCCTCTTCATTAACAGTGTGGACCTCAAATATCTGGGGGCTTCACTCAAACCTTTCAGATCTTTCCATACAGGTTGCCACTAACAAACCAGACATAATCTGCCTAACAGAAACTTTCCTTCCCCAAGACGTGTCTGACACCCAAGTATCTCTCCCTGGTTACTCCCTCCTCCGGTATGACAGACCTGAGCCTCATCCTGGTGGAGGAGTTGCTCTCTTCATCAAAGACTCTATTCCTCACTCTCCATGCACTGCCCTCACTCCCCCACACCCCCAAGGAATACCTCTGGCTACGGCTTCCCTCCACTCCCACATCATGTTTATATGTGCACTGTACCGTCCACCAAACAGTGATGACTCCATCTACACTCACTATCTGAAAACATGGACCAACTTCTAACTTCTCATCCAAACTCTCTCTTCCTCATATGTGGTGACTTCAATTGTCATCATGCCAGTTGGCTGGGTGTGGGTACCTCTCTCTCACCTGTCATGGCACTTCAGCAAAAGCTTTCTGCAACTCATTGGGACTGACTCAATCGGTCAATTTCCTGACCAGGATCTCAACCAATGGTACTCCCTCTCTTCTGGATCTGATTTTGACAAATTTCCCTGATAATATCTGCTGCTCTTCATCCGCTCCAATCGTTTCTTCTGACCATGTCCTTGTCAAAGTGGACATCTCTCTGGCTATTACCAGAGGACCACCTCACCGGCATCGAGTCTGGCATTTCACTCAAGCCGACTGGCAGGGTCTCCAAGCAGCCATCAAACTTATAGACTGGTCTCCTATCGCTACTTTCTCCAACATCAACTCATCCTGGGAATTCTTTCAAAGAAATTTGCTCTTCCTCATGCACAGATTTATGCCCTCTCATCTTCAGTTGTCCTACCCTTCCTGCCGTCCTTGATTCACTGAAGCTTGTGGCAAGGCAGTTGTCCTGAAATAACTTGCCTTTGCCTCATGGAAATCAAACCCAATTGAGGGTAATCTCGGTTCCTTCCATAAAGCTCGGAACAAGTGTGTATCTACCCTCAGGAGAGCCAGAAAACAACATCTTTCTCATCTCAAGTCTGAACTCTCAAACCTCTCTCCCTCCTCAAAATCCTGGTGGTGTCTAATCAAATCTGTTTCTGGTGTATGTTCCCCCTCCATCCCCTCCCTTACCTCAAATGGCCACACTGCTGATACCGCACGTGAAAAGGCTGAATGCCTAAACTCGGTGTTTGCATCGAAATCTTGTGTCCAAAACCCATCGCTTTCTCGACCCACCTTAACCAGTCACACCCAACTGTCCCTGGACTCTGTGTCCTTTTCTCCTGACAAGGTGGAGAGCTTGCTGTCAAACCTTGACTCCGATTCTGCAACCGGTCCAGACGGCATCAGCCCACGTGTCGTAAAAACCTGCTCCTCTGCTCCCGCTCACCCTCTTTCTGTTCTAATCACCCTCTCATTTGCACAAGATCATCTGCCATCTGCTTGGAAATCAGCAAACATTACTGCCCTGCATAACAGAGGTGCAAAAACAGATCCCTGCAACTACAGACCAATCAGCCTTCTCCCAATCATTAGCAAGGTTATGGAATCCATCATCGCTTCCGACATTAAATCCTTCCTCTTCTCCAATGGCTTGATTTCCGATCATCAATATGGTTTCAGAAGAGGTCACTCTACCCTGGATATGCTGCTTCGGTTCTCACAACAATGGATGGAGGTCCTCAATGCCAGACATGAAATCAGAGCCATATCCCTAGAGATGTTGTGTGCTTTTGACACGACCTGGCACCCTGCCCTGCTCACCAAACTCTCTTCCTATGGTATCCAAGGCCATCTCCACTGATGGCTTGCAGACTTCTTCTCCTGTCGCAGTCACCGTTTGGCCCGAAATGGAGTTCTTTTATCCCCTCTTCCTGTCCAGGCTGGAGTTCCTCAAGGAAGTGTTCTGGGCCCTGTTCTTTTTTCTGGTTTTCATCAATGGTCATCTCTCCGACTCTTTGGAAAATCCTCTTTATCTCTTTGCTGATGACTCCACCCTCTGCCTTACTGTCTGCCATCCGTCAGACCGGCAAGCAGCAGCTTCTTCGCTCACTGCCGATCTGGGTAAAATCACAAACACGTTCCAACATGTGGAACATGTCTTTCGATCCGGACAAATCTCACACTCTCACTATGTCTCTCCGAAATAACCATTTACAACCCCCCCCCCAACCACTTTCTTAACAATCCTCTGGAAGAAGTCCCTTCTTTCAAGATTCTGGGTCTCACTATCTGCCATGACCTTTCCTGGGAAAGCCACATTTCAAACGTGGCCTCCAAAGCCAGTTGCCGATTGGGAATCCTCCATCGTGCAAAGTTCTTCCTCAGCCCACATACAAACCTTTCGTCCGCAGCCTGATGGAGTACTGCTCTTCCCTCTGGGCTAGTGCTCCTGCCTTCCACCTTTCTCGGCTTCACGCTGTGGAAACCAGGGCATTTCGGATTATTGGCATCTTCCGTGATGAGGCTGAGTCTTTGGGCCTCACACTCTCTCACCACAGGCACGTCAGTGGTCTTTCTGTCTTCTACTGTCTTCTCTCCAGCCTCCCCCCCCATGCTCTCTCTGCGATTTCTCCCCACCATATTTCCGCAGATCCCTGGGATGTGCTTTTCAGATCCCTGGGATGTGCTTCAACAGTTGAACTACAACACAGGAGGCTTCTCAGATCCCTGGGATGTGCTTCAACAGTGGAACAACAATAGAGAAGGCTTTTCCGATCTCTGGGATGTGCTTCAACAGTGGAACTACAATAGAAAGGTGCAAACTCGATCCCAGGTGCTGCCAACACTTGTTGCACTCCAGCATATACCCCTTTGAAATACCCAAACAATTGTATTTTTGCACTGTCGGTGGATGGTCGAAAACTGATAGCCATGTGATTTGATGTAAAAACTGCTTTTCCCTTTTTGGGACTGACATGATTTAATTTTGACTAAGAATGCCTTGTGGTAGAATCCAATAAGTAATTTCTGCTGATAAGTATATGTATCACGAATGTGATAACAAGAAGGAATTTTACATTTTGGAAGCTTCAGAGAGTATTGTTGCTTAGAATGAATGTAAAACGTCCATTTACTTCTCTGGTGTGTTATTGTCCTGAGATTTGACATGAACAGCAAGCTTTCAGCCCCCCTTTTGATCCCTATGCATGGATCATTCATGCATTTTAAGAAGTACCCTTGGTTGCAAGCTGATCCCAAAAGTTTGTCCAAATTTAGATTCCATTTGGAATAAATCAATCTTTTTAGTACTTTCTGAAATAATTTCCAGGTTTTCAAGAATTATCACAAGTGTATTTTCATTATTCTCACCTCTCTCACCCCACTTACCCACCACCTGACTCCTTACCTTTACATTTTTTCCAACTTGAATCGACGTTGTAACCTGGATTGCAGATGCAGCGATATGTTCCAACACGGTTTTCACAAGTTCCATGGGGACAAATTTCAGGGTACAAAGCACATTCATCAACGTCTGAAGGGCAAACAAAACAAAACAAAATCAAATAAAATGACACAAATATTTATACAGTATTCATAAATACCTTGTGATTGAAAGTATCTTCCAGTCTGTTTGTTACTAAGCTTGGGGGAGAGGGGAGAGGAGGAGGGGGGGTGGTCCCTCAAACTGAGAGCCACGAGCATGTTGCACACATCACGATGGATTAATACATTGCTATGGATTACGGTACTGAATGTATTTCTTCAAATTCATTTCAATATTCATCATGTGCGTCTTCGAGAGCATTGCATTGTTTGAGGACCTTTTTTCAACTTTGCTTCTGCTGACAAAGATGTTGCATAAAACTAACCTATCCAAGTTCCAGAAGCCAAAATAGCTTTTCCAAATGCAGCATATTATACATTTTGTCAATCCATTTGTGAAAACCATGTGTGTACGTTCCCTTCAGAATGTCAAATCCCAGGAAGATTGGCATTTTGCTGCTGAAGGCGCTGTGGATAAACATGGACTTCAAAGATAAAATGCTACAATGGGCAGAACACATATTCACCTCCAAAATGTTGGAGAACACTTTTATGAATGAAATTATTTAATTATTCTTTCAATACCGACGCATAAATACAGTCATTGATAAATGGACGTTTTGAAAATGTTTCATCATTAATGGTTTGCACTTATAATGGAAGCCTTGAGTTGAATCAGTAGAATGTTTTGTCAAAATGTTGCTATTGGCACAATTGGCCCTTGTGAGGTGTAGAATTAAGCATAAAGGGTGAGGCAATGATGCCACCCATGTTGAGAACAAATCTGGTTTCACAATTATGATGTGCGTACCTTTTCCAGTACTGTCAAAACCAGGTGCTGGACAAAGCATTTTGTAATCATCTGTAAGAAAAGAAAGACAAGGTTAAGTTCTTGCTATGTAGACATGTTACATGTTACAGCTTTGTGTTGTATTGTTGTATTTTGATAAGGACTAAATGTGAAAGTTGTGAAGCCAATTTATGTGAACTCACTAAATTTCACCTTTCGAGTAAACTGCAGTGTTCACTTGAAACTACAGTCAATGAGAAATTCGCTGCCTGGAAGCAAAAGTGAACTAAGGCCTCAGTCACATTTGCTCTACGGCGGGGATAAGGCGGCCGTACGCCCTCTGAATTGACAGAAACGTGCGGTGGCCGCAGAGAAACTGAGGTGGCCTCAGGGTGGCCCAACGCCGTTTGGCTATATTTTACAGGCCGTAGGGTCGCCGTGGAATGAAATCGCTGAGTTATAACTTTTTTTTCATTTCTACGCTCGCCGTAGCAATTAGACAAGCCAAGCTATGATGTAGATGTGTTCCACGTCGACCGTACATAGGGCGTGCGGTGGGCTTGCGTTTTCCGTGCGGCTGTCGAAAGCTCTTCTCAATGAAAAATGAATTTTCCCAACCCCCAAAATATTACGGTGGCCGCACGATTTCCATGGTCGCCGTACGGTGGCCTTGTGGTCTGTGTGACTATCTGCGGACAATGTAGGGTCGACGCATGGTTCCCCTACGCCCGCCGTGCATCTACTTACGGCCTCCGTGGCAGTCTGTGTCGACCGTGCATCCACCGTGCGCTACCGCTAGAGATCGGAGTATAGTTGTTTGCCTATACACAGTGGTGCCCCCAGAATCCGAAGTTAATTCGTACCAGGAGGCTGTTCGGATTGCAAAAAGTTCGGATTCAAAAAATATTTTCCCAATAATAAATAATGGAAAGTGAATTAATCCGTTCGTGGACCCAAAGAAAACCCACTTTCAAGACACTTTAAACTGAAACTCCCCATGTTTAAGATAAAATAAGATGAGTAAATGACCTTCGGTGGCGGTGTATTGTATGTAAACTGGTACAATCACCACATCCAAAGGCCCACACAAGCTCGAGCTCTGGCCTGGGTTTCGATCGCTCGCGCACTCTGCGAGAGCGCTGCCCCCAGGGCAACTCATCAAACACGATGCCCGCAGAACCACAATCACTTTCATCAAGCGCATCGGGCTGAGGTAATCATGGATATTAAAAATTACAACCGGTTTATCTGTGAAATTCAATCCTTGCCCGACAGTCCGTCACATCACGTGATCGGATTGCTCTTTTTGTTTATAATTAAAACACAAGATGATTAAAAAAAATGAAGGTGAAAACACGAGGGTAAGGCCTAAGTCACATTTGGCTCGGCGCCCGGAGGGTCTACAAAATGTACTGACACTCGCAATTATAAAGCGGCCGCAGTATTTCCACGGTCACACAATGTAGCAGTCACACATGTTTTTATTTTTCGGGTAGCCGCACGGCGTGTTTATAAATTGTGGAGACTGAAAACGTGGGGGTGCCGTAATTTTTTGGGGGTTGGGAAAATTTATTGTTCATTCAGAAGAGCTTACGGCAGCCGCACAGAAAACGCAAGCCCACCGTACGCCCTACGTACGGTCGACGTGGAACACATCTACGTCATAGCTTGGCTTTGTCGAATTGCTATGGCGAACATAGAAATGAAAAAAGTTATAACTCGGCAGTTATAATTCCACGGCGACCCTACGGCCTGTAAAATATAGCCAAACGGCGTAGGGCCACCCTAAGGCCACCTCAGTTTCTCTGCGGCCGCCGCACGTTTCTGTCAATTCAGAGGGCGTACGGCCGCCGTATCCTCGCCGTAGAGCAAATGTGACTGAGTACTTCCACCGACGAACTGAATGAAGAAAGCATGAAGATGTGGGTCAAACAGGTGGGGAGACACATGAACAAACATGAACGCTACGTTTTGTTCGGTTTTTTAAAATGTATTGGGTTTTTAAGGCCAAACTTTCTCGAAAAAATTGTTCGGATTCCAATTTGTTCAAACAGCTTGGCTGTTCGGATTCTGGGGGACCACGGTATATTATAGTTATAGTATATTCAGTTATATATACTGGTATATTTTTATTTCAGTAAAACAAGGACTGGTATATATACCCACTCGTTACTGTCCGTCTGGCCGCACATTCGCCTTAGGGCCCCCCTGCGGTCGCCTTGCGGGCACCTTGAGGTCTCCTTGCGTCTGTCTTGAAAATTATATTGCCGCCGCAGGGACGCCCTAAGGTCACCGTGCAACATCAAATCAAAGACCGTATGGCACCCCCACGTTTTCGGTCTCCACAATTTATAAACATGCCGTGCGGCTACCCCAAAAATAAAAACATATGTGACTGCTACATTGTGTGACCGTGAAAATACTGCGGCCGCCGTAGAATTGCTAGTGGCCGCAGATTTTGGAGACCCCACAGCCGCCGTGGTAAATGTGACCTTGGCCTAAGCAAAAATGTGAACCTGAAAATGCCTGAAGCTGAACTCTTGTCAAGTTTGCCTAATTTTTGTTGTTTTGTATAAATCGTCAAAGTTTGTGGGTGAGCTTGGGCTGGAACACTAAATGGATCAGGATGTATCAGGACAAAAGGAACAGGAGAGTGAGATAGGTGGCAACACCAACAGTGTGGTTGAAGGTCAAGATAGAGGCAGACTTGGACAAACAATGGGTGTGGAAAGGAATGGGTGATAGGAGAGGATGCATTGGGTGAACAAGATGGATACAGAAGGGAACTCGCACAAGGGAAACTAGAAGTTTGTGAGGAGGAGGGATTGGGGTGAAGTGTGGGTGGGGGGTTAACGAGGGTAGAAAAGATCATGGTTTTGAATTGGGGACGGTGTGAGATGGTGGTGAACAGCTGTTGTGAAGACCTGGAGGGAAGAATGAGATTTAAGAGGATGTGGAAGTTGGTTCCACAGGCAGGAAAAAAAGAGGATCGAATGAGTGAAAGTGAGCAGTGATCTTGGATTTAGGTAGTTTCACCAGAAGGGGGTTGATGGTGGACCGTGTGTGCCCAGCAGAAACCCGGAAGGGTGGGGGGGACAAAGGACGGAATGGGCAGAGGGTGCAAAGGCTGCGGTAGAAGAGATTGAGACCACCAAACTGTCTGCGATGGTGACGTAATAGGCCTATAGACTCAGCTTCATCGTGAAAGATTCCAATAATCCTGAAGGATTTTGTTTCCACGGTGTCAAGCTGAGCAAAATGTGAGGCAGAGGAGCCAGCCCAGAGGGGAGAGCAGTACTCCATCAGGCTGCAGATGAAAGCCTTGTATATGGATAGGAGTTTAGTGTGCCAAGTCAGGACTTTGTACAATGTAGGATGCCCTGTCAGGGGCTGTCTTTGGAGACCAATTTTGAAATGTGATTTGCCAAGAAATATCATGGCTGATAGTGAGACCCAGCAATTTGAATGACTGAACTTCCTCAAGAGGATTGTTGAGAAAGTAGATAAGAGGGTTTGCCAGATGGCCCTTTCAGAGAGGGAGAGAGGGAGAGAGGGGGAAGAGAGGTGGGGGAGAGAGAGGGGAGAGAGAGAGAGAGAGAGAGAGAGAGAGAGAGAGAGAGAGAGAGAGAGAGAGAGAGAGAGAGAGAGAGAGAGAGAGAGA
This sequence comes from Eptatretus burgeri, assembly GCF_056783735.1. Classification (NCBI taxonomy): domain Eukaryota; kingdom Metazoa; phylum Chordata; class Myxini; order Myxiniformes; family Myxinidae; genus Eptatretus; species Eptatretus burgeri. The sequence goes on from NC_140972.1 coordinate 41,080,078, forward strand.
GAGAGAGAGAGAGAGAGAGAGAGAGAGAGAGAGAGAGAGAGAGAGAGAGAGAGAGAGAGAGAGAGAGAGAGAGAGAGAGAGAGAGAGAGAGAGAGAGAGAGAGAGAGAGAGAGAGAGAGAGAGAGAGAGAGAGAGAGAGAGAGAGAGAGAGAGAGAGAGAGAGAGAGAGAGAGAGAGAGAGAGAGAGAGAGAGAGAGAGAGAGAGAGAGAGAGAGAGATTTGTCTGCATTGAAGGGTATATTCCAAGTGGTTGACCAGCTTGTGAGTTTTTTCGATGTCTGAAGAGAGGGAAGAGGTGGCAGCCTGCCTGTCTGAAGGATGATAGATGTTACAGTAGAGGGTTGAGTCATCAGCAAATAAATAAAGGGGATTTTCCAGAGATTTGGAGAGATCACTCATGAAGATGAGGAATAGGACTGATCCCAGAACACTGGCTTGGGCCACTCCAGGCTTGACAGAAAGAGGAGATGAAATGATTCCGTTGAGAGCCACATGTTGGCTGCAAGAGCAGAGGAAGTCAGTGAGGCATGTGTGAAGTTGGCCTTGGATGCTATCGGCAGGGAGTTTGGAGAGTAAGGTAGGAGAAACTGTATCAAAACCACAAGATATTCTGGAGAGATGGCCCTGAACTCATGTCTGCCATTGTGGGCTTCTATCCATTGTTGGGTGAGTAGAAGAAAGATCGTGGACTGACCTGGTCTAAAATCTAATTGGTGATCTGAGATGAGGTTGTTGGAGAAAAGGAATTATTTCATATCAACTGCAATGATGGATTCCATGACATTGCTGATGATTGGATGTAAGCTAATAGGTCTGCAGTTAAGGGGATCAATTTTTGCACCTTTTTATGTAATGCTGTGTTGGTGGATTTCCAAGCAGATGGAAGATGACCTAGCACAAATGACAGGGTGAAAATGGATGAGATTGGATGTGCAAGAGCAGCAGAGCAGGTTTTTAGGGCATGGGAGCTTTTGCCATTCGGTCCAGTAGCAGTCAGAGTCGAGGGTTTGAAGAACCTTCTCCACCTTCTCAGGTGCAAAAGGCACAAAGTCCAGAAGCAGTTGGGTACAACAGGGAATGATGAGTGAGGGATATAAGATGTGGAAGGAAACACAGAATTGAGGCATCCAGCTTTCTCACGAGTGGAGTCAGTTGTGGAGCGATTTGAAAAGAGGGCAGGGATGGAAGGGGAGCATACACCAGAGACAGACTTAACAAGGCGTCACCAGGTTTTAGAGGAGAGAGCCAAGTTTGAAAGCTCATTTGACAGTCTAACAAAAAGTGATGAGGAATTGTTTTGTATGAGAGAATTCCACAAAGATAAACAAGGAACTTCAGTGCAGGAGGAGGCCATTCAGGCCATTCTGCCTGCGCTGCACCAAGCCCAGTTTTGTCTCCCATCCACACACAAGCTACCAAGTCCTGTTGATATCCGCATACCCCTCCATCTCTAATGCATCCGGGTACCTACATGTATCGAATTCCCATTTCAACTTATCCACCCCCTCTCTTGCCACTGCCTTTCTAGGGAGACCATTCCATTTTAATAGAACTTCATCTTTGAAATTTAAATTTATCTGTTTGCTCACACACTTGCACTGACATTGTGATGCTTACATCATTCTTTATCAAATGACTCGATACGTACAGTGTGTCCATAAAGTCCATGTGCAAATAACTTTTGACACACACATGATAGAAGCAACAATCATGTGTACATATATTTTTTAAAAAACTTTCATAACTTTTGATGCACACATAATAAAGAAAATTATAAGTTATAAATGGTGCATGAAAGCATAATTCATAAAGCTTTGACTCAACATGTCTACTGATCCACTTCTCTGGGAAGACTCATTGAAGAGTTGTCACATGTTCGAAGCATAATTGCAGGGAGCTTCATCTTGCTCGTACAAGGTGATGTGAAAGATTGAATTGTTATAGTTTAGGAACAAAGAAATTCGACAACATCGCAAAGTAACACTCACCATTGACTGTTGCTTTTTCCAAAAAAAATAAAGGAGCAATGATGCGTGACTCCCTGAGAGAACACCAGACATTGATTTTTGGAGAATCTCTTTAATGTCTTTGCCAGACTTCCTGAGGTTTTTCTGTCCCCCAAATGCGGTAATTGTGGTGGTTGACTTTACCACTGATGTAGAAGTTACCTCATCAGAAAATGTCAACTCAGGAAGAAACCCAGGGGAATTGAGCATTTAACAAGTGCAATAACAACATTAATAACATTAACATTAACAAAACTTGATGAATTATGCTTTCATGTGCCATTTAAAGTTTGTTTCTATCATGTGTACAACTGTACATCAACAGTTATAAAAAAAATTCAAACTTGCACAAGGACCCTGAACATTTAAAAAGCAGGTTACAAAAGTAAAAACATAAATGTGCTTCTCTTACCCATCCATCCAAGCTACAATCTATGCAAACAGAGGTGATTATCTCCGTCATCGAAACACCATTAAATTTTGCATTATTTTTTGGAATATATAATTTGGATATTCAAAGCAATATAATGTATATTTGTGACTTTATGTCACACAATGCAGTTTTATGTGTCTGTAAGGACATTGACTGATTACACAGCCAGCTTGAAACTAATTTTCACGATAAAAGGTGATATAAGCATTGAAGAATCACTTACACCATGTAATTGTTTAATATTTATGATAGAAAGATAACCCCACCCGACTCCCCCCCCCCACTTCCCCTCTTCATCCTCCAGTCCAACAATATCAAAATATCTTCATCATTGCATGGATATCAATACGTTTTGATGAAAAAAAAAGTACAAGGTTACTATCAATGCAGACCAACAGCCCGCCATTCCAATTCAGTGACCTGAGGTCAAGTGGTGTTCAGTGCAAATCAACAAGGGGAAGAGTACAAAAGGATGTAACAATTGAGATGAGCACAAAAGGCTGTTAGCATCAACTTCACTGTTTGCATCAAATAACACAGTGGACATGATAGTTTAAGCGGAGGAATGCATTAGAAACTAATGACAGAATCAAACATCATTTACCAGGAGCGTTTATATGCACCTTAATCAATTATCATGTGGTTTATAAAATATGCCTTCAATTGAGAAAAATAGATTGTGTTTCAATTTCTTTGAAAATTAGAAATAATTCGGCCGTGGCTCAAAATAACTGCCTCCCACCTACTATATAATGACAACTCCATATTTCCTTTCAATTTTTAATCCACCTGCCTCGACTCCCCAAGCAATACCCAGTGCAGGAATTGTTGTTGTTCTCACCTGCAGTCTTGTCCTACAACACCTCGTTAAGTGCATTGATTATTCTTCTCATATTATGAATTCATCACTGGGTGTATTGGCGTGCGCCTGTAATCTGGATACTCGGAGGCTTGGGATGGAGGATCGCTTGAGGACGGGAGATCTGCGCTGGGCCACGCTATGACAGGGTGTAGGGCAGCCTGTAATCATGGCGAAACCCAATCCTTATCCCTGTGTCGTAAGAGGCGACCAGGGTTACGTCAGGAAGGGCATCCGGAATAATTCCTATGCCAAATCAGTATGCAGATCATAACGGATGATCCGCTGTGGCGACCCCTAATGGGAGCAGCCGAAAGACGAACAACAACAACATATAATGAATTCATCACGTCTATGTTGTTTGCTATATTAATATTATGCCATAAGGGAGAGAAGGGGGTGACAGAGGACAGGAGTGGGCACCTTGTTTCATGGAGCAAACAGGAGTTAGTTAGTGTTGGCACCTTGTGTCCGAAAGTGGATTAAGCATCGGTCATCAAAAGACATGGTCTTGAAGTTGCCATCTGGGATATTAGACAGATGGTGACCTCTGCAGACGTTGTTTATAGTGGCATTGTTCTGGCAAGGTGGAGAGAGAATCTCTTTCACGTAGATGTGATTATTCGCAAATTTCGGTCTGGGGCATATTTTTCTGAAACATCAGGCTATGATCGAAGAACAAAGCGGTTAACTGAGGCATGAACCTCCACCATTAGACCGTTTGCTTCTCACCCCTCTGCCATGATTCTTTGTCCACCACAAATGGAGAGCCTGTGGAGGTATGTTGGACCAGGGAGATTTAGAGTGTCAAGTAGCTCTGTCTGCCAGATATGCAATAGACTTGTCGTCGAGTTTTGATGGAAGATCTTGCATAGCACAATCTTGGAACAAGATCATGTTGAGGGGCATGTCCATTGCCTGGTGTATTTTGTTTTCACCTCCATGGTATTGGAGTTATCCACTGGTTTCTCGTTCTGGGTTTCCATGCCATCTTGTCTTGGGACTTCATGCATGAAGGGGGAATGCTCTTTGACTTTGCACTTCTTGCACTGCACATCAGTCTTGCAGTTCTTAATTCTGTGGTTGTTGCCACACTTATAGCAGAGACCTTCTTTTTTTTGTATACATTTGATTTTAAGGAAGTCCTTTCTCACTTGGATAGATTTTCTGTTGAACACCATGCACTCAGATAGATGGGGTCCTAGTTTGTCATGATATGGTTATTTTCTTGAGACTGATAGCACTGGTTTCAAATTTACAGGTGGAATTGTTGCCAAGAAACTAAGGAAGGGCTGTGGTTTCTGTTTGCTCTCGCCTTTTCTGTTGTCCGAAAATTATGTTGGCTAGATGGGTAAAACTCGGTGTCATTGTGGAGTCTTGCCTTTTCCTTCAGGAATTTTGTAGAGTATGGTGGAGGGTGGGTAGCTGCCATTTGTCATCTTGTATTTTGAGATGCACTTCCTCCAAGTGTTGTGGATGTCGGTGGGCAGCTTTTTGAGGATTGGGTGTCGATTGTGCACACTTTTGAAGATGTTGAGGCCAGGCAAGTCATCCATTTGTGCAGCTGTGTCTGCACACAGATCGGCTAATTCCAGAAGCCTGTGGTTTTCATCTGCCTTGAACTTTGGGAAGTTAGTGAGTTTCTCAATTACTTCAGTGGTGATCTTTGTCTTATTCCCAAATATCTCTTAAAGTTTCTTCCATGCTTCTCAGGAGGTGGTATCTGGGTGGGGAACATAGAAGTGTAAAAATCGGTCAACAAGGTTCTTCATCTCACCTTTGGTGTATTTTGCAAGGAAGGTGAGTCTCTGAGCTATGGGGGGTACAGGTCTGGCACTGGAAAGAACAGCGGCAGGGTTGGAACATCATCCGGTCACTGTCGTAGATGTCTAGCTCATGAGTCAGCTGGCACTGGTGAGCAAGGATGTCAGCGATCAATCAAATTATATCGACCAGTGTGTTCTCTAGCTCTGTCTTAGTTTTGTCAGGTGACATCATGGGTGAAGACAAGGATGACCCTGTGGGTGTCACATTGATAGACGGTGGGACAGTTGTCTGTTGCTCCTGGGCTGGCTCAAAAGGCTGGGGGCAAAATTCAAAGCTGGTTGATCGGTGAAGGTTGAACAGCAGCATCGATCAAGTAGCAGAACTGAAATGCATGACCATTAGATGACTATTGGGGTGAGGTCAGGGGCACACTTGACCTTTATTCTTGCTCAGCCTGCATGGTTGCATTGGAGCATGCCTTCTCTACAGCTGCCATTGTCAGGCTTGGAGTATTTGCAAGTCGGCCTTGGCAGTTGCTCGTTTCATCTGCTGATCAACTGCCCACCTGATTTCCATGACTTTTCTTTCTGTTGTACATTTGATGATCATCTCTTCATACACAACATTCAAGGCAGCAGTAGTGGCAGAGCCAGAGCCTGAGCACTGAGAATCGAGGAAGAGGATTTGTATGATCTTGAGGACCTGTGGCTCTGCGTTGAATGTCCTGATCATCTAGAGGCATTTTATTTCGTTTCTCGGTCCAAGATGTTGGCCATCTCAGTTGTCTGGGTGATAATGTTATTGGTATATTTACAGTTTCCAAGGAGGGTAGTCTTAGTAAGAAGGGCATCCTGCATGGAATTCACCAGTCTGGTCTTGAGCATACAGTTCTTTTAGCTTGCTTGAACCATGCCTCGGTGTACACGTGTAGCATGGAATGAGGCTTGGCCAGGTCCATCCGGATTATGTTCTCACCATTGGGAGCATCGAGAAGATTGAGCATTTGCCTGGTTTTCCTCCATTCTCTCAGTGAGGGAGCCTCGTAAGTGGAGGAAGCCAATGAGCCAACCATGTGCCTTGTGGTTGCAGCAGGTTGATCAGCATCTCAAGGAGATGGAGATGGACCAGGCATCTGCCTGGGGGATGGCCAGACAGAGGCCACTGGAGTACTGGCGGAAAGTGGACGCAGCAATGCGCTGCTTTGGCCCACGCTCCCATACCTGACCTGACCTGATAGTCAAGGTTTCTTTCTATTGTCTGTATGTTGCTGCTCATGGCCTTCAATTTGGGATTTCTGTTGATCTGGGGGTGGCGAGACAGATTTGTTGTTCTCTCCATGTTTTTGTCTATCTATGGGTGTGTGGTGGCATCATCAGATTGGCTTAATGTAGCTTCAGGAACATCTGACATGGTGATCTTTTGATCTTGTGACCACATTTATTTTTCCTTCTTGGATCATTCTAACGATGGTTAATTACTGTATCCAACGACTATATGTTGGATTACTGTCTGATCACAATCACTGTATGTTGGAATGCTCCAACCGCAGTTGACCACTGTAACTGCAGTCCATCACTCCAACCACAGTCAATCACTGCACTGGATTATGTGAGAGTGGAGCCAGAGGTGAGCGGTAACTCAAATCCCACCAGCTCGTGTCAACTGTAACACAAAGAAATATGGCCAAAGATCGAGGCTTCGGATTCCATGGTTCCTTTATTTCACAGGCGACAGGTATTTTACTAGGTGGTATTTTCACACAGGTATTTTACTAGGTGGTGAAATTTGAGTTCGCATATTGCTATCTAATTGGCAACGCTCTCAAACAATCCAGTACAGTGATTGACTGTGGTTCTGGAGTAGATCACAAAAAAAGATCTAGAATGCTTATATAAATGACAATGAGGCTCGATATATTGCAAAATAATACCAAATTCTAACTGAGGTACATCAGCAGGATGTCTGCTCTGATTGGCCTTCTCAAAAATGGTGCCATGGCTTTTTTCTGGCTGGGAAGGGTGCCCCAGTGTGGTGAAAAGTTGCCATTAAAGGAAGGTTTACAATGATGGTTACAGCGACTATTACAGTAAACCATTACAGACATCTACTAAAGTGAAGTGAACTTACAACGTTCAAGTGTTCGAAATGTTGGCATGAAATTGTTGATGTGAGCACTTTAATCCAAACTTTCTTTCATGAACTTTGCTTGGGTGAAACGTTTGCTCTCCCTACATGAACTGGAATCTGCATGAGTTTGAAATCCTGCAAATGTGAACTTTTAAATTGTTGAATCAAGATTTAACATTTGCCAGTACTTCATACATGGCAAAAAAATACGAGAGACAAAATGGTGGTCAAAATCTCCCAATACTCTGGCCAATAGTTGACTTAAGCTGGAGACATCCAGCACTGCAAAACCTTAACTTCACCAAAACAAGTTCAACAATCAGGCAATAACATTAGGGACAAACATAACTATTTATTGGTGGGTTTGTTTTCGATTATTGACACGATGGCTCAAGGAAGAGATACCGGTAATTAAATGGAAGACGAAGGAGGAATCCGAAGAAGTAAAGAGCAAAGATGGAGTGATCAGGAGGAACCTGGAGAGGATTCAGGTTTCAGCCACTACTCCACGACCCTCAAACCCATCCAGGCTCAGCCAAGTGAACATTACAGAAAACATTCTGCAAGAACTCACTTCTCCTTAGACAGATATATGATGAAAGAAAGAAAGAGAGTAAAAGAGATGAAAAAGATGAAAAAGAAAGAATTAAAATGAATAAAGAGAATTGTGAAAGGAACAAAGAACAAAGATAATTGAGAAATCATGAAAGATTTATATGCTGATGGTAATTCAGACAGGAACAGGCAGGTATGGGATGGATAGAGAAAATTAACAAAATGGCAGCTTTTCATTTCAACAAAAAAAACCTTTGGCGTGAGCAGCACGTGAATGCTTTTCCCTCTGAGTCTAGTCAGACGCCAAGGTTTTTGCTGTTGATACTCAACATAAAAACAAAAAACAAAAAAAAACGATCTTCAATCATCAGATGGTTTTGTTTTGTCTTGCGGTATGATCAAACAGTGGGTGCAGAGCATATCCTGGCACAAAGCAGGAAGAGGCGGGAGCATATTTTCACATCAGTAGACACAATAAAACAATATAAAAGAGCCATGTGAGATGGTGTTTGTTTTATATTACAAATAAATTGCGGCTAACAAAGCAAAGAAATTGGAATTCAGATTTGTGATAAAGATTCCAAAATACTTGGCAGGCGATGCAATACAAAATGTTTGTCATGTCTACCAGTAAAGTTCAGAGTGCTCGCCAAGTCAAATAAACATAATAAATAAATTTCTAATGAAGAATGTACAGCGTGAGGGTGAGGAAATAAAAAGGTACTTTCTTTTTGCCCTCAAACTGCAGAAGGAAAGAGTGCCACAGATAACAAAGAGTGCAAAAGAACATGCAGAAAACAATGGCTACAAGTACAACAAATAGTGCAGACTTGCAGTGATTCATAAAGGAACTATAATTAATACAGACGTCTGGCGAGGTAGCCTCGAGGTACACACACTCTCCTTTGAGCTATCTAGCCTGGGTTTGAATCTAGGCCCAGCTATAAACTGTCATCCCATTGTTTCACAGATCTGGTGATTCATCAATATGTGCGATGTTCCTCGGATGGTCGTTAAACTGGGTGTCCCGTCTGCCGGCATTGGTTGGTAGTTAAAGATCCCACGGTGTCCTTCGTAAAGAGTCGACGAGCTACCGTTGACACCGTGAACAAATTACAAATTCCTGCCCTAACCTACAGAGGGCATTGCATCAGCGACAAAGCCACACCATCAGCCAATGATGCTACCCCGCAGCCTTGTGCTGCATCAGAAAGAAGATAACCACAAAAAAAGGTTATCATTTGCTGGGGTGAAAATAAAATGGCGACGCCCTTAAATGGTGTGCACTGGAGTGATATTTTGTTGATCTCACTCACAGGAAAGCTGGAATTTGCTGATTATCAATACAAGACTGTCTGGTTATTATTTGGAAATTGCAAAAATTACAGAATTGTGCAGGATTGGATTCAGGTTTAGAAACAGCACAATGAGCATGAATGATGAACTGTGCGAGAGAAAGTCAACAAATCTCAGGATCAGTTGGCCAGCATATTAAGCACTACAAGGAACTGATACTCAAGGTCCCCTGCCTTTTGGGTGGCATGAGGAATAGACCAGTGGGATATGAAAGCTAAATATTCAACGTTTTTGAAATATCGCGTACACAAGCCAAGTTAGCGAGATGGTTGTCATAGTAACAAAATTCAGCTAATCATAGCCGTGATCAAATCAGGTTTCGATAGTGTCATGAGGAATATATACCTGCATGAGTGGTCCATGCCGCTTCAGGGATAACACTATATTTAGGCAGTGCTGCATCTATCAGCACGTGAGGATTATCCATTGGCAGTGCTGCCTCTTTGGGAAAAGACCATATATGTTGTGCACCGCCATCTCTCTGTGCACAGGATTGAGACTGGCCATGTCACCATGGTGCGTGAAGACGACATATGGTGTGTGCCGCTTTAAGACGAGAATGAATTTTTAAAAATACCTTCAGTCTGAAAGCATTATTAGTGCAAAGGTCAAATATTAGTGAAAGCGTTATTAGTGCAAAGGTCAAATATTAGTGAAAGCGTTATTAGTGCAAAGGCATGGTGGAGAATGGTGGCTGCTAGTATTCCAAATAAAGCAGTGAGGATGCATCCCTCCTTCACACCACAATCCATTGTAGACCATGAGCTGAGTTAGGTTTTTGTGTTCGTTCGTGCTCTTCACCTTGGTAATCAATACAATTCTCACAAAATGATCTCTTGGACATACTTAACAACATTCTGGCTGCTCCCCCTTGCAAAAGTGGCATTCCTGAGAGTAAATTCACCTCAAATATTTGGTTAGGGCAACAACATTGGCAACATGATTGGGCGAGTTGGGTTTTCCTAATGCACAATCGTAAGAAATTCGCCCCTAGACCAATTCACCCCATTCATTGTTTTTTTCATTCAAATATCTCCCTTTCACTTCACCCCAAGTCAATCACTGTGAATATAACAATACCCTGCCAACAACTGTATCAGCCTATTTTACTTCAAATTGCCAAAACATTATTTTAAATCAGAATAACAAATTGTAATGACATATTTTTCCCCTTCAATTGGCAAGTCGAAATCACAAATGGAATATCCAAATCACTAAGTTTAGTCGTAGATTGGTTTCACGCAAGACGCCTTAATAAGCAAACTCGGTGGATGAGAATTACAGTGTATTTACATCCCGCCCCCCACACTCCCCCCAAAAAAACACAAATATATACCCACAATGTGAAATACCACTCTGGTAGATGATTTATAGTTGAGAAAATGTTTTGACTGAATTTACAAAGGTCTATTCCTGAGAAAAGGCACATTTGGTTTATGGGAATACGATTGACAATTTGTATCTGGCCATCAGAAAGAAAACTTTGCACTTGCACATAATTGATGTAATTTTTTGGGGGTTATAATATGTATCTCCACCTCTTTGCCAGTGAAGAGTACACACCAGCATTGGAACAAGGATACATCTCATTTGAATTTTAAAGAATGAAAGATTTTTAGTTTACGTATACGTACTTTAGAAACATGTTTAGAAATCCAAAGTAAATTGCACAATTAAGACAAGGTATCAACCAGGTGGTGGTTTATACAGGGAGAGTGGGAGCTCTCGCCCCCACAACCCCTTCCCCCCAAAATAAATAAATAAATATAAATATATATATTTTTTAAACCCTGAAAAACAAACAAACCAAACTGAGATAAAATAAGAGGATGTTTCTTTAAATCTACCCCTGCTTTTCAAGATATTTTTTGGTGGACAGATACTTGGGCTCACCTTTTAAAACTTTTGAATGCACACACCAGACTTGGAAGATTAGAATCGTGTTTGGCATGAACTATTCATCAAGCCCTTTTCTGGCCAATATTTTAATGAGATCAGCTTACATGACTCAAATTTAATACAATGTCTCGGCTAATAAGCAGAAGAAATGTTTTTGGGGCTTTGCCTCAGCCAAATGTCGTGACTGAAGAGAATTTTGGCCATTCCCTTGTGAACAATTTACAAAAGAATGTTAAACTAATCGTCATCCTCTGCATCGATCTCTTCTTCACTCACTTTTATAACTTTCATCCTCCAAGTCATCAATTTTGACCAGCGACATTGCTGCAACTTTCTCAATTACACTTGCCTAGTTCAGTGCCAAGTATACTATTTTTGAGACAAGTACACTGAGCTGCGATCTGCACACCGGAGCAATTTGCAATTTCCAAAATAATTTCTGGAGCTGGTGGTGGAAGGCTTCTCCAATCGATGGCTAGTTGCCCTTCTTTCATTTGTCAATCATGTCCCATCGGTGTTGGAATTGATGAAGTTTTTTCCAGGCTTCACTAGTAGATTGCAGCTTGAAAATTTGCCCTCTGGATGTGCTTGCACTCGGCCTCATGTTGGGTTTACAGTTAAGGTGACTGGCTTAAGATCGTCGGGTCTTGAGTTCAAGCCCCTGTTTGGCCATTTAATTTACACCAAGTAGGATTGACCCAGGCTGTCATCCTTACTAGGTCAGCAAAATGAGTACCAGCTTACTGGGGTAATAACCATTTGGGGTAACCTCTGTTTGGAATGGCGACGTGTCCAAGACCATACTCCTTGCCAATGAAACTGCCTCAGCAGTCCTATGCATCCTTATGGTGTGAAAAGAATGGTATTATCATTATGTGCTTTCACAGAGAATCTGTTTGGTGGCCTCTCCAACTCTGATTTACACAAGCAGAATATGTTGTTCAGTATTTATCTTTTTCACATCTAAATAATCATGCTGGGCAAACATCATGCAAACAAACCTTTGCAGAATAACCACCATATCTTCTGGAACCTCATGTGTGCGACCTAATCCCTGCAAAGCCTCACAAAAACAGCACTTCTTCAGAAGCAGATTTGAAACCTTCTTTTTCCTTTTTCCATACAAAGCTCTGTTGCTATCACAACCTGTAAAACAATTAAGTTTAATTAGGCCAGGACTGATTTCACTCCGAATACTGTCGTGGAGGGTTTCCATATCGAGTGTGTGGAGTTGTGCTCCTTTATCCATGTGGAATAACACTCTATATGGAATTATCTTGACCACTGCAAACCCTCTAATGAAAACATCTGTGTCAGAACTCTGGACAACAACACATGAATTGTCTTTTGCTGCATATGCTGTGTGCAAATACATACAAGTATCTGCTTCCTTGTGGTTGTACTCCAAGTGCATGACCTGCTCCACATTGACATTACCATCTGGAATGTCACTGCATAGCATTTTGACCCAATGGCAAGAAAGATTTTCACACCATGCAGCACCTCTTCCTTGTACAACTTCCCAGCCTCCCACAAATACTCAACTAGTTCTTCCTTATTGGCAGCACATGCCAGAAACTTCTTCCACTATTGAGGAATAGCTTGGCCGTACACTCGAATGCGTTGTGAACCACTTGCTGCCCTTTTTGCTCGCTCTGAATTTTTGATTGGTACATTTGGGTATTTGTGTGTGAGAAAATGAATTGCTGAAGCAGAAATGGCACAAGTTGATGAAAGATGAAATCAGACAGTTTGACAAAAGTTTCAGCTTCTTGAAGTTTCTCTGGATCAAGTTGCTGGATCATGGCGATGCCATCAATGATGAAGACACTTCTCTGTGGTATTTCTGTGATTGGACTTTCACAAAGTGATTATACAGCATGAAGTTGATTGAGTTTTTTTGGCTTAACAAGACAGCCTTGTCTGTTTTAAAATGACAGAGACAATGGGCCCAAGCAATATGTCATCATTACTTGAAGATTGACCTTTCAAACCTTTCCAATGACAACTAACCTTGCCAGTAGATTTCTGTCCATCTTGAGGGCAATTTCTCTCCCCTGAACTCAAGTTGGAGAGTATTTCCTTCCTTCCTTCCTTCCTTCAGGTTTGGATTGAACTTGATTGGTCATTTTGAAGGACATGACCTGGACACCCACATGAGCACAAACAGAAACTTGCTAAGGACTAGCCAGTGATCAGTCCAGAAATCGGCACTTCAAAAGACACGGGTCATCATGATGTCGTGTGAATGACGTTTCTTAGTTACCACATGATCAATCTGATGCCGGTGCCTTGAGAGTGCATGCTGCCAAGTCGTTTGTGCTTGTTACCCTTGCTCTCTCTCTATCCATAGAGTGCAGCCCGTGGCTGCTGGTTGCATCATTGGTTGGGACGCGGCTATGCCGCTGATGCAGTGTCCCCCTTACCAGTATACTGGTACTCATTTGCCGACCTCGGAAGGATGACAGGCTGAGTCAACCTCCTGGTGTATTAATTCAGTGGCCAACGGGGCTTGATCTCAGGACCCTAGGATCCCAAGACGTCACCCTAACCACGAAGCCAACACCAGGCTGTTACCCTCGCTGAAGGAGAGGTCGTATTGCATGTAGTCCGTTTGTCTATTTCATTGTTTGTTCATTCACATGAAACTTTAATGTTTTTCTCTGCAAAAGCTTGTCAGATTGAGATGGAATTTTCAACATTGGAGCGACTACTCATGAAGAATGTGCTAATGATAATTATGACGTCATAGGTCATGTGGTGTGGCAGCCATGTTGGAAAACAGCAAAACGTTGGACCTCTGTATCTCTGAAACCACACAAAAGAAAAAAATTGAAACTTGGCAAATGACAAGTACTCCTCATGGGGAATAAGAGTGATTTTTTATGATGTCATATGTGCCTTCATTATGATATCATTATGACATATGTTGAACGCTACATCTGATCAGTATAAAAAAATTTGAGGGTCATCTAGGGATAAAATATTCCACAGAAAAAATATTGATGATGTTATCGGTCATGTGATTCGGCAGCCATGTTGTTTAAAAAAAATAAAAAACTTCAAAAATCTTTTCTGAAATGGCCAAACAGATCGAGGTGAAACTTTACAGGTATGACTGCCTCCCCAGCAGGAATAAAAGTTTCACACATATGACACACACATAGGTCACATGGTTTGGCAGCCATATTGGATTTATCCTTAAACCTCTCGAAATCCTAAAACTTCACACAAAGGTCACATGGTTTGGCAGCCATATTGGATTTATCCTAAAACCTCTCAAAATCCTAAAACTTCATACAAAGGTCACATGGTTTGGCAGCCATATTGGATTGATCCTAAAACCTCTCAAAATCCTAAAACTTCACACAAAGGTCACATGGTTTGGTAGCCATATTGGATTTATCCTAAAACCTCAAGAAATTTTCTTCTCCAGAATGGCTGGACAGATCAAGGGGAAACTTTACACAAATGTTCTGCAAGCTATGGGTGTAAAAGTTTGTCAAGAAATAATAGATAGATCACGTGGTTTAGCAGCCACATTGGATTGAAGAAAAATATGAAATAATGTTTTCTCTGGGACCACTTAATCCATTGATGTGAAACTTCACAATTACGATCTGGTATTGATGGGGATTAAATGTTTTAAATTTCATCTTGATCAGATACATGGTCTGGCAGCCAGAATTACTTATGTTTTTTGAACTGGGTTCTTTTTGATTTTTTTTTTTTGAATAAGGCTCACTTGGTTGCGCCTGAATGGGTTTGAGGTAGAGGAGCAGCAGCTGAAATATAAATCCTATCCAGGTTCCTCCTGATGACTTCATTTTTGCTTTTTGCTTGTTTGGGTTCTTTCTGATTACTCCAATGCAGAACTGCACCCATTTTGTCTCACACTTGATTTGAATTAAATTCATTTTAATCCCATTCTGAATTCCACATGAATTTTAATTCCACATGAATATTAATTCCACATGAATTTTAATTCCACATGAAAGGCCCACTGGGCCGGTTACTTTGAGCGGTTGTACCAGGCTGATCCCCCAGCTGTCGAGTTGGACGTCAAGGGTGTTTCAATCCCTGTTGCTAACCCTCCAATCAACTGTAGTCCACCTTCGTTTGTGGAAACACAGGCTGCAGTGAACCGGTTGAAATGGGGTAAAGCTCCAGGGATCTGTGGCATCCATGCTGAACTACTCAAGGCTGGTGGAAATGCTGCACTCATGTCGTCGCATACAGTTCTGTGCTCTGCCTGGAACACAGGCATCATCCCAACTGACTGGAAGAGGGGCCTTGTTGTCCCTCTCTGGAAAGGGAAGGGTGATCGCCAAGGTTGCAACAACTATCGAGGGGTGATGCTGCTCTCAGTGCCAGGCAAGGTCTTTGCCCGGATAATTCTTGATAGGGTTTGCCACCATCTGCTTGATCACCAGCGTCCAGAGCAGTCAGGCTTTCCACCAAAGAGGTCAACGATTGACCGTATCCTTGCTCTTCAGGTCCTCACTGAATGCAGATGAGAGTTTCAGCAGGGGCTGCTTGCAGCCTATGTTGATCTCTGTAAAGCGTTTGATTCAATGAATCGGGATTCCCTCTGGAGGATTCTTGGTCTTCGTAGGGTGCCACCAAAACTGATCGATCTGATGTCTGAACTATACTCTGGTACTGAGAGTTCAGTGAGATGTGGTGGTACCATCTCTGACTTATTTCCAGTTGTTACTGGAGTTCGTCAGGGTTGTGTACTGGCCCCCACACTTTTCAGCACTTGTATGGACTGGCTTCTGGCGAGGATGTCGGAGAGATCAAGCTGTGGTGCATCATTTGGGAATGTCAAGATCTCTGACCTTGATTTCGCAGATGATGCAGTCATCTTTGCGGAGACCTTAGATATCCTTTTGGGGGCCCTGGAGGTGCTGAATGAGGAGTCGGAGCCGCTGGAATTACGGGTTTCCTGGGTCAAAAACTAAGATCCAGGCTTTCAATGACATCTTGGATGCTGCTGTCTTGTCTGTGCCTGTTTGTGGTGAGGATGTTGAGGTCGTGGAGAGATTCACATACCTTGGGGGTGATATTCATGTCTCTGCTGGCTGTGAGTCAGAGGTCAACAGACGTCTGGGTCAGGCCTGGGGAGTCATGGATTCACTAGTTCATGGGGTGTGGCGCTGTCCGTACCTGTGTGGGTGGAAGAAAGTCCGAATCTTCAGGTCCTTGGTGCTTCCAGTCTTGCTCTATGGATGTGAGACTTGGACTCTGACCAGGGATCTGAGATGGAGACGTCTCTTTGGTACGAGGTCTCTTCGGAGAATCCTTGGCTATCGCTGGTCGGACTTTGTGTCCAACGAGTGGTTGCTGAGAGAAACTCAAATGAGATTTGCTCCCTGCATAGTCCATGAGCATCAGCTGTGGCTGTATGGACATGTGGCTCGTTTTCCTGATGCTGATCCTGCTCACCAGATTCCCTCAGCGAGGGAGTCTCGTGAGTGGAGGAGACCATGAATGACAGTATTGATTAAACCCATGTAATATGCTGTAATTGAGAGGATCCCATTGGAAATATTCACTTAATTTGTTACTTTTTTGTTCTATAAAATATATCACTGCTTTCAGGGATAATGATGATTTACTATGTTGACTAAAACTATTTAATTACCTGGAAACATAACATGAGTTCCAGATATATCTATTACTACATGATTAAACAAACTTTTATATTCTGTTTTTGAACTTGTGCTTAAAAAACAAATATATATTGTGGCTTCTATCGGCAGCTGTTTTCTTTCATGGTGTTATCTCAAAGGCTAGGAATGTTTTCTGGCTTGAGAAAGTGGTGAAGTAGCCATTCCTTGAGGCTGGTATCATTGTTGGACCTTGATCAAGATGCTTGTGCTTCTTCCAGATTGGCTGATTCAACTCTCCCCCAACCTGAAGACAAACCATAAGCAATTCCTTATCTTGTTTTGCTCAAATGTCTTATTGCACCATTGTTTGCTTGAGTATATATATCAGGATATAAGGGTTCAAGTTGAGGAACTTTGAGGATTCCACCATTGCTGGAATGCATCTTTCCATACGTATGTTCGAATGATTCAACTCTGTTAAATAAATTGATAAAAGAAAGAACCTGTGAGTGAGTTTTCTTCAACAGTTTAAAATTATGAGCTCTGTTTCACCAAACCAAATTATAATTTTTTTCACTTTGCTGATGGAACATACTGTATATGTTGAGAGAAAACATTCAAGTTCCATGGCTATAATCACAGTATTACGTGCCGGCCTCACATTATTTATATTATAATTTAGTGTCCATACATTCCAACATAAAATAGATCAACTCTGGCTGCGGTTTTACCCTTCCTTTTCTCAGGGATTCAACAGGTAGAGCACAGGTGATCCTTAAAAGGCAGACCCTGATACAGTGCAGATCATCATGAAGCTTGTTAATGCCTCGGGTTGATAACACAGCAGAGGTAACCAAATGCATGGCTGCCACACATGCCAAGTCGGGACTTGAAGCTTCCAGGTGATCAACCATGCCCCCATCACACCGAGGCTTTGTTGCCGGTGTGTTTTCGAAATGTTTCACCACATCAGACCATCTACAAAACAGATTGAGCAATGAAGAGAAGAGTGGTCACAAAAAAGCCACACTCCTGCTTGACAGCCACTTGGAGCTACAGTATAGAAAGGTCGAATATGGCAGCAGCAGTAACTCGCTGCAGAATCTGGCCAAAACACCACATCAGTGGTAGTGTGTTGTATGTCCTAACGTGTCCGCAACAATGCTTTTTCCGTTGGAGTTTGGTCCTCGAGCCTTTGCACAACCAAGCACAACTCCACAAGGCAGTGGGGTTCCATCCTTTAAAGCATTGGAGAAAGGCTTAAAAGTCCTATCCAATGCTCGATTGGGTACATCGGAAGGGGGTTTGAAATCAGAATGTACCATCTCCTAGGTGAGCTACTATCCAAGGTTAAAGAGCCCCACCAGTCCTAGCCGATAACGTTTGTGGCAGCTCAAACTCGCCAAATACCCTCAGCTGTGGAATCTTATAAGGACTCCACTAACTAGTGAGAAGACCCACCATCCTGCAGATGAGAAGTATCAACTTTTGGGTTAGATCAGTAATCTTCACAATTGTTTTAGAGGGGGCGCACTTTTGCTGATGACATCAGTATGATAGCTGCCACACCACCTGCAGGACTCCGTAATGGCTGCTATTATGCCCACCTCCACATACTCTTCTTCGTTGTGGTTAACTGGGCTGCAAGCGTAATTGTTGGTTTACTGCAAGCAACCATCTCCTGATGTAGTTATGTTACTTTTATGCTTCGTGTTGGAACATTCATTTGAAACCATTGGGTCAATTTGATAGCATTTATGGTGGATTATGATGGAGTGTTTTCACATTTGTGTATTGTCGGCTGCACGTCAGAGGCCGCACTTTCGGCCACCAGGGGCCGCCAGTGGCTCGCGGGCCATGCAATGAAGAACAAGGGGTTCGACTGTGGTAAGTTATAAGTATTGCCCTTTGGGTTAGACCCAGTAATTCAATATATTCACCATGAGCCTACATATCTGTAGATCATTCCCCAATGTAGCGCACCTGGGGATCCATTTTGTTGGTTCGTATATAGCCTGTGGCTACTGGCTGCATCATTTTTCTGGAAGCATGGCTGTGCCGCTGATGCAGTGCCCATTACCAATAAGCCGATACTCATTTTGCTGAGCTCAGAAGGATGACAGGCTGAGTCAACACACGTGGTGTTATTTCAACAGCATGACAGGGGCTCAAACTCAAGACTCCAAGATGATAAGCCAGAAACCTTAATCGTTAAGTAAACACCAGGCTCTCCTGTTCAGTAGGGGATGGCCACCCCCCTGAGACCTCCCTCAAAAGGATATTTGTTGAGGTAGTCTGTGCATCAACAGTGGGAACAGTGTTACCGGCACAAATATATTTTCTACACTGATATTCAGAAGCTCATTCAGCAGTGGAAGGCATGAATAAGGAACAATGGAAATGATGTAAAATAAAATAAAAATACATTTGCATGAGATGAAAATGAAGCCTGGAAACCAAAAGAATATTGACTTATTTGGCTGCCCTCCAATATGTTACATATTGTTGCAGTTCTGCGAAACCGTCACTTCTCGAGGCAAATGCACACAACATTTAGCAGTCCCAAGCAGTTATTTCACCAGTATTCATTTTAGTTAGCCCTCTCCTCATGTCTAGCGGGTCTATGGGACCCATGACCTCTCTTTCATGCAACGATGTACGCCACAGAGTACACGCTAACAAAAAGCTCCATTAGCATATGCCACCAAAAGCCCGTTCAAACCACGCACCATTCCCCAATGGACAATTCATTTCAACCTTTTCCATACTCGAAGCATAATGCTACAACCTTCATATGACCACCACAACGCCTTCCTAAAAATCCCCACAATAACCTATGCTCATCCTCTTCACCACAACTGCTACAAATGCTTCGACCTCCTCACCACAAACACCACAACGCTTCACCCAGTTCACCACAACTGCTACGAAATGCCGCGATCACAGTCGTCACCCCGGACGCTCACCACTGTCCTTTGAGGATATCGGGGAACAATGAAAATGACCCACCATGGCGGATGCTTGAGTTCGGAATATATTGGCACGTAGCTCGAAGTGCACGTTTATGCTGGGGTCCATTCAACATCGTCTGGATAGCCCTGACACCCCACTAAATAGCGACCTTCATTTGGTGCCCAGAGCATGTTCATGGCCGGAAAGCGCTCCCAGAAACCCACGCATCATGGTAATTCTGGAGCTCCATCACGTGACCAAGTTCAAGTGTGAATAAGGCCATTTTCGGTTTCAAAGCTTCCCAGGGAAACTTCTCGGCAAAGCATCTGCGCACCAAGGAGGGTACTGGGGAACACCTACAGAATGTTTTGATCTGAATTCAGACTCCTCCTTCGCCCAGCGTCTATAAAATAGCTGTGCAAGGCTCATTAGAGTGAGAGAGTCTGCCACAGTCAGTCTTCTCCAGTCAGGCTCCACGAGAGTCATCTGGAGAGGAAACACAGTCTTCTTATGAGTGTGCAGGGAAGTCCTGGCCTGAGCAGGACACGAGAAGAAAGGTGGAGCAGAGCACTAAGTGGGCAGAATGCCAAATCGATCATTGACTTCAGCATTTACACTTATCGACTTTCTCACACGCCATTCTCAGCAATCCTCTCACACATTCTGTCTCATCTGCTGTGGACACACAAGAGCTGAAAGAGCGAACTACAGATAAGCACCTCTTCACTCACACACCATAGACACCCCAGTTTTCTTCCCACCTCCTAAGTAGTTGGGTTTGCACTGGTCTGTCAGCTGCGCCAGGTACCATAGAGGTCATTTACACCTCATACATTCTCTTTTCTCTCGAGCGATTCTAGTTTCCTCAAGCGTGTGTCTGACGGCACCTGTAATGTTTGCATAACATTGTAGAAGTTTGTATCGAGTGAGCTCTGCACTGTGTCTTCTTTTGTAACTAATTGCATTTTTTGTTGCACCTCATGAATCCTTGCTTTCCCCTGCTGTAGATATTGCTGTGCATTAAAACCCTTTCTTGTTCACATGCCCTTTCCTCGCCTTCATAATAAATTGCTTATGTTATAAATGCACCCAGCTCATTCTGTCTTTTCCTCCATTGGTCCAGTGCAGTCTGTGCCCTTATTAGCCAGCACGTACTTGGCAGCTCCGCTCGGCTGCACCTGATACGGTAAGTTAATGCAAGTATGTATCGAGGGCACGAAACTCCCTTGGTGTGGTCAATCCACCAGAAACGGAAACACGCAAAGTAGTATAACCCTGGCAGGATTGGCAGTACCAATCAACATCCATGGTTGCTTCGCAACCCACTGGCGTGCGGAGTTATCTGTCCCCGGTGGCCTCAGGATCAGGTGTTCAGGAGGAATCCGAGTGCTTCCTCTCGTGGTCAAAATCAAACCCCGGATCCATAAAAATATAATGCATAATCCGGTTATAAAAAAGTCAACAACATGACAAACTGTGACTCAGGAAGAATAGGAGGTAATGTGTGCAAACAAAGGGTTACTCCAGTTGTCTTACCAGACGTTTGGGCAGGGCAGGGCTGGCATGGTTCCCCGAAAGCACCATCAGGGAAGGCGCAGCAGCACCCAGACTTGGTGGATGGCCGGTTGAAAGGCATTCTACACTGTCCCATCATGTATTCACCGTAGCATGTGCTTCGCATATGAGTGTCTGTATGACATCAACCAGGCAAATTGCTTTGGGTTACCATTTCAAAATGAGAAAGTTGTCTTGATTGAATGATGAAAAATATTGTCTTGTACATAATATGGACTGCTTTAATGCAAACAAAGAATATTTGCCAGCACTTCGTTTTCATCCAGTTCCTACCTTTACTCACCCTCAAAATAGTATGACATCCTCCACCCAATGATGGAGCTACAGAATGTCATGCAAACAGGGTTTATATAAGACAAGAAAAAATAATGGAGAAAAAAAATAAAGAATCTGCAACAGTAATAATGCAGAAGATATGATGTTCAAAATTGACAGAGCAAAAAGGATGGCACTGATGGATGAAAATTAATATAAATTGGTTGCATAATAGGCAGGGGAGGAGGTCAATTGAGATTAATAACAGAACACTCGTAGAAGGGAAGGAAAGAAAAGTATGAGGAGGGAAGTTATAGAGGAGAGGGCTGGTTTGAAGAGAAAAGAGGTTTGGAGGTAAGGGGTAAGGAGGAGAAAGACAGGAATGCATGAGAAATATCGGGAGGTTGAGGGTTGTGGGGGCAGAGGTGGAGGGGGGGGGGTAGGTGGAGAGGGAGATTTTTTTAAAATCCTGACAAAGACACCATATTGTTTTCTCATCTGAAATCAGATTTGCATTTTGTTGGGGCTTAATCACCATTGCTGAGGATGGGAGAAGATTCTACAAATTTGAGAATACCTGGCTTAACCTGCAGTGAAGCCTTTGGTAGCCTTATTTTAAGTCTCATATGATCATGCAGATGTCTGTAAAACTATAGCCGAACAAACACTGCTACTATTCTAGTCACTCCAGGAGGGAGCCACTGCTCACACAACAGGAAGTTTTAAATTGATGCAAAGTCATATATAGAGAATCAGTATTTTCATGACACAAAGGCTGTTCGCTTTCCAATCGGTGGGGTAGGAGTCACGACTGTTTCCTCTGAATCATCTCAGCATGAACAGTTGGTATGTATTTCAAAATTTCCAAATTTGCATGAACTCTCACTGATGTAGAGCTGTTACGATTTTGCTATGTCATCAAAAAATGTCTGCATACACATACTTGTAGTTATGCTGAGTTTATAGCTTTCATAATATTCATCTTAATTTTTTGATTAGTTATGTTGGCTCATCCACAAGCAGCTTTATACTGTAAATAAATAAAGATGTGTTATACAGAGCAGTGTTTTTCATGAGTCGTATTTTCGTTGTGTCATCGTTAATTATCTGCTGTTATTAAAAAAAAAAAAATTGTAATACATAGTCGAGGCTTGTGGAAGAGCTAGTAAACTGATTGGATCAAGCCACAACAGGACAAAAGTAACAGCACAGAGATGGGAGGAGGGCCATTACCAGCAGAATTGAAGGACAAGATAGAGGGAGACTTGGACAAAAAATAGATGTGGGGAGGAATGGGGAGCAGGAAAGGACAAGATGGATACAGATTACAGAGGGAACCTCTCAGGAAGGAAAAAGGAAATTTGTAAGGAGCAGAGCTTGGGTGGGGAGTTATCAAGGGTAGAAAAGATCATGGTTTTGGATTGAGGATGATCTGAGATGGTGGTGAACAGCCGTCTTGAAGTCCTGGCAGGAAGAATGAGATTGACGAGTAAGTTGGAAATTGGTTCCACAGGTGGGGAAAAAAAATTGTGAATGAGTGGAGATGAACAGTAATCCTAGATTTAGGTACATTCACCAGAAGGGGTTGATGCTACACCATGTACACTCAACAGAAACCTGGAGGGGGAGGGGGGGCACAAAAAGAGCAGCAGGTGAAAAACCAGAGAAGATGTGGTAGAAGACAGAGAGACCATGGACCTGGATGTGATGAGAAACTGATAGGCCCCTAGACAGCCTCAGTGCAAAATACTCCAATGATGTTGAATGCTTTGGTTTCCACGGCATCAACCTGAGCAAGGTGTGAGGCAGAACAGCCAGCCCAGAGTGGAGAGAAATACTCCCTCAAGCTGAGATGATGGTCATGTGGGTGGATAGGAGTTCAAGTGTGCGAAGGAAGGACTTTGTACGATGGAGGATGTCCAGTCGGCGACTGGTTTTGAAGGCCAACTTTGAAATGTGGTTGGTCCAAGAAAGATGATGGTTGATGCTGAGCCCCAGGAGTTTGAGTGACTGAACTTCAAGGGGATTGTTTAAAAAGTAGATGGGAAGGTTTTCCAGATGGTCCTTTTGGAGAGAGAGAAATTTGTCAGGATGAAAGACATATATTCAAAATGTTTTACCAGCTTGTGATTTTGTCAAAATCTGAAGAGATGGAAGAGGCTGATGCCTGTCTGTCTGTAGGATGAGGAATGTCACAGCAGAGAGTGAAGACATGTGAAGAGATATAGATAAAGAGGATTTGAAATGATTCAGAGAGATCATTCATGAAAATCAAGAAAAGGACTGGGCCCAGAACACTGCCTTGGAGCACTTCAGCCTTGATAGTGAGAGGAGATGAAAGGATTCTGTTGAGAACCACATGTTGGCTACAAGAGTCAAGGAAGTCAGTAATCCAAGAGTGGAGTTGGCCTTGGATGCCATAGCCAGGGTTTGGAGAGCAAGGCAGGATGCTAGACTGCATCAAAAGCACAAGATATGTCTGGAGAGATGGCCCGAATCTCATGTCTGACATTGAGGGCTTCCATCCATTGTTGGGAGAGTAGAAGCAGCATGTCCAAGGCAGAGTGACCTGGTCTGAAACAAAATTGGTGATCTGAGATGAGGCTGTTGGAGAAAAGGAAGGATTTAATATCAACTGCGATGATGGATTCCATGTCCTTGCTGATGATTGAAAACAAACTGATAGGTCTGTAGTTAAGGGGATCAATTTTTGCACCTTTTTACCTCTGCCACCAAAGGTAAAACATCTAATTTAACCTGGTTTTTAACCTGGTGTTGGCTTTGCACAGGGGTTCCCAACCTTTTTTTTTAGTGGGGTTACATTTCACATGTTCGTGGTCCCACCGAGTACCACTGTATCAAAATTCACCTTAAATAGTGTTTATTTGCGATACAGATACGACAATGGGGAGTTAAACAATACTAACAATTCACAACTATGACATTGAGCAATCTGATCTGAACAAAAGAATGATACAGTAAGTACCTATTTGATTGTGTAAAATGTCCAATCAATGGGATGGTTGAGCCTGCTTCTTGCTCACAAGCAGGTCGATGTCAGGCTTTGTTTTGGATAAAGCACACCGAACATCATGTTCAACATCCAGTAGGGATATTTGTTTTGTTTTTAGAATAACGACTGACGAGAACCCAACTTCACACAGCCATGTAGATGGGAATACTATGAGCGAATGAACAGCCAGGGCAGCTAGCTTAGGGTAAGACCCCAACATTCCACACCAGAAGTCCGCAAGATTCATCTCGTCAAACTGATCTCGGGCTGTGGAGTCGTTCTGGAGATCAATCAAGCTTTCCTGCAGTCCTGTTCCAGGTGGCAAATCCAATGCATTCATGCGAAATGGGTTGCGAATCATTTTCAGATCCAGTTCCTTGAGATCCGGAAAATAGGAATTTAATTCCTCATCCAAATAAGCGAGGTGATCTTTTTCCAGTTGTATGAAGTCCCTTGGGGGATTCTTTTCACGCTTCTGAAGAATATCGGCCGTGCAAGAAAACATGACCACCACTCCCGCTTCGACATTCGTCTTCCACAGACGGAATTTTTCCTGAAATCCCTTGACCTTGTCTATGAAGTCGATGATAGTCACGCCAGTCCCCTGTAGAGACTTGTTGGGCGGGTTTAACTGAGAGAAAATGTCGACCAAATAAGCCAGGTGCAATGCCCAGTCGGGGTCGTTCAAAGCAGCGACGAAATCGACAGTCTTTGGTTTTCCATCGTTTTTGAAGAATTCACGAAGCTCAGCTCACAGTTCAAACACGTGCTCCGCCATATTTCCACGGGATAACCATCTCACCTCAGTGTGGAATAGGAGAACTTTATGGTCGGAGTCGAAATCCTCGCAAAGTTTCTTGAAAAGTCGTGAATTGAGAGCCTGGGATTTCACATGGTTCACAATTTTGATCATGGTTGAGAGAACGTCAATCAATGGCTTGGGGAGCGTCTTGGCTGCGAGTGCGTGGCGGTGGATCGTACAGTGTAGACCACGCACTTCAGGAGCAACTGCCTTCACAAGCGTTTGGAAACCTGATCTGCACCCCAAACATAGCTGGAGCACCATCTGTAGTACAGCCTTTCAGATCAACCCATGACAGCCCAACTTGATCAAAGACGGAAGACACCTCTTCGAAAATGTCCTTTGCTTTCGTTGTGGTTTTAAGCGGGCGGCAAAATAGTATTTCATCCTTGAACTTGGCTTTATGCACGTACCAAACGAACGCTAACAGTTGGGCACAATTAGCCACGTCAAGTTGACTCATCCAATTGCATAGAAAATCCACATGGAGATGCCTTGATTTCTGCCACCACCTGGTCATGAATATTGGTTGACATTTCTTCAATCTGCCTCTGAACTGTGTTGTTTGACAACGAAAGAGAATTGAGCTTCTTGGCGCTTTGTTCTCCCAGCATGAGACGTACGATATCCTTTGTGGCGGGAAGGATGAGGCTTTCACCGACTGTGTGAGGTTTTTTCTGTTCTGCAATTCGCAGTGCGACTAAGTAGGATGCCTTTACGGCTGCCGTGGACTGCTGTTAAAAACTGCCGCTGCCGTCGAAGCGTGCTCTTTTCATGGCATTTTCCTTCCGACGAAAAAAATCATGGTCCTTGTCGCTGTGTTCAGGATGAACAGAAACAAAATGGCGCTTCAATAGACTTGGCTTCATAGATTGATTGCCGAGAACTTTTCCACAAATCACACACTGTGGAGCTTCTAATTCACCTTTTTGGATGGAAGTGAAGCCTAACTTGAGATAACTCTCCGAATAATTTCTTATTGACATGATGCTGGTGAACGATAACGGTAACAATAAGCCGGGCAATCAGCAATGATGACATTGTGGCGTGTAGAGACAAAACGAATAATAAGACTTGTGCACAATGGCCGATAACAAACAGCTGTCAGTGTACAGCCGCTTTCGATATAAATTGAATTATTGTGCACAAGCTGCATGAGAGAGAAATAAAATAAAAACTGCGTTTAAAAAAAAAAGCACGCTGCCGCGTAACACCGAGAAAGTTCAAATGTACCACCTGTGGTATGCGTACCACAGGTTGGGAACCCCTGGGCTTAGCGGTTAGGGTTGTGGCTTGGGATCCTGGGGTCCTGAGTTCAAGCCTCGTTGGCTGCTGAATTAACACCAGGGGGTTGACTCAGCCTGTCATCCTTCTGAGGTCAGTGAGATGAGTACCAGTGTAGCAGCCAAAAGGCTGCACATAAAGGGAAGGTGTATTGACGGATGTATTAAATACTAGATGACCGGTGAACCCATTGGGTTCCCGTTGTGACAGCGGTTGATAAAAAAAAAAACATTTAAATTTTTTTTAAAAAAAGATGGCTCCAGCGAACTATACTGCTGAGGTTGTTTGCATTGATCAAATAATCCCAAAGAGTACTTGACTGAATTGGGAATTTATTTTTTTCATTATTTTTTTTATTGCCCGATTTTAACAAAACTTTATATTGCGAGTCAATGTGAAAAAAAACGGAGAAAAGAAAGTCGAAGAAATTATTGTGCGTAATCTTCTAAACACAATATTTATTAATGAACACGGAAGTATTAGATCAAAATGGCGATGTTTATTTTATGCTAAAAAATAAATCGTTCTTTGTCCATACGAAACGTTTGAGATTTTTAAATAAATCATTTCAAGAAAAAAATAAAAGATAGCTACAGCGAACTATACCGCTGAGGTTGTTTGCATTGATCAAATTCTCCCGAAGAGGACTTGACTGAATCGGGAATTGATTTTTAAAATCATTTTTTCCATTGCCCGATTTGAACAAAACTTGATATTGCGCGTCAATGTGAAAAAAACGGAGAAAAGAAAGTCGAATAAATTATTGTGCGTCTTCTTCTAAACACAATTTTATTTATTAATGAACACGTAAGTATTAGATCAAAATGGCGATGTTTATTTTATGCTTAAAAATAAATCGTTCTTTGTCTCTACTCAATGTTTGAGATTTTTAAATAAATCATTTCAAGAAAAAAAAGATAGCTCCAGCCAACCATACCACTGAGGTTGTTTGCATTGATCAAATTCTCCCAAAGAGTACTTGACTGAATCGGGAATTGATTTATTTATAATTTTTTTCATTGCCAGATTTTAACGAAACTTGATACTGTACACCGCAGGAGAATGGTGAGTTATGTGGGACTAAAATTTTTGCGCTATCCTGTACCCTTTTAGCTGTATTTCAGGAACATACATACATACATACATACAAGATGAGAGTTTTCGTAATATATAGATAGATGGTATTGGTGTCGTGCAGTTATGATGGGCCGAATGGCCTCCTGTGCATAAAAATTCCTTGTAATTCCTTGTTATCTTTTCACCCCTTTCTGTCTTTGTCTGTTTGTTTGTTTGTTTGTTCATGTGCAGGATATCTCAAAAAGTTTTAGACAGATCCGAATGAAATTTTCTGAACATGTTCGGTGTATGACAAGGACGAACTGAATCTATTTTGGTTAAGATCCGGATCCGGATCCGGCTACGATAATTTTTTAAGTGATTCTTCACCATTGAGAGATCAAGCTAAACTGATATATAGCACAATATCTCAAAAAGTTGTAGACGGATTCGGCACAAACTTGATGGACTGATTTTGGTGTGTGGCAAGGACGAATCGATTCGATTTTGGTGAAGATCCAAATCCGGATGTGGATTTGATTATTATTTAATTTGTAAAGTGATTTTTCACCATTGAGAGATCGGGCCAAAAACGAGATAGCACTTTATCGCATGATATTTCAAAAATGTATTGGGCCTGATATGTTCTCGTGGATCAGGCATTACGTGGCGGAGGTATGCACTCTACCGAATGCCCTTCTCCTGTAGTTATGTAATGCAGCGATGTTGGCTGATTTTGAAGCAAATGACTGTGAAAAGGGAAGAAAGAGGATGTGCAAGAGTAGCATCAGCTTTTTAGAGCACGTGAGCTTAAGCCATCTGGTCTAGTTGTACAATCAGAGGCGAGGGTTGAAGGAACCTTCTCAGGTCAAAAATATACAGAGGCCCAGAGCAGTTGGGTGCAATTGGACAGGGTGATACAGAGAGCGAGGGGTTGTGGACGCAAGATTTGTAAGCAAACACAGAATTTAGGCATTCAGCCTTCTCACGAGTGGAGTCGGCTGTTGTGTCATTTGATGAGAGCAAAGAGATGGAGGATGAGCATGCTCCAGAGACAGACTTAGCAATTGGCACCACGAGGTTTTAAAGGAGGGAGACAAGTTTGAAAGTTCAACTTTTAGGTTGGACAGATGTCATTTTCTGGTGCTCCTGAGCATGGAAATACACTAGTTGTAGGCTTTGTGGAATGAGACACACGAACTTCAGACACGCCATCATGTGCTACTCGAGCTAAAGACAGTCTGTAAGTTAATTCATCATTCATAATAATGTGCTTTTAACATGCTGTTTGCATTTTAGGCATGATTGTTATCTCTCAAACTGTATAAAAGGGTTTGAAATGGTCCAGGAAGTCGATGAAGGATATTTGATGTGCATGTGATGTGGATAGATATTTGATGGGAAACATAAAATGCCTCAGACTTGCAATGCCATGGATTGAGTATCGTTTTTCACCAGTCAAACTATCTTACTTGGTGGGCACAAAAAGTTGGCATGTTGGTGGGTGTCAGTTGTAATCTCCATTTGCAGATTCCAGAAGGTGGAATGGAGTCCTCCCAGGACTCGGAGTATCCACCTTCATTTCAGTAAGGGATGTCGATTCGTGGTCCAAGCTGCGAATTTTTTATGTTCTCAAAGTTATATTCCAAGGACTCTTTTTAAGGATTGTCACTGAGCTCCGGACAGAATCCAACTGTAGTTTGTAGTAATATCCCCAGGGATGCTTTTTAAGATTTTTGTAAAGTTGTTCTTTATCAAACCTGTTGCTCCAGTTTTCACTGGTAAGGTTTCAGCACACTTCAGCTTCCAAGATCTGTTGACTTCATTTTTGAGATCTTGGTATTTGGTTATTTTCTTGATTTTTACATTGATGAGGCCAAAATTGCTGAGTACCTGTCACTCATTGAGCAATGGCCTTTTCCTTTTGTACCAAAATCTACATCTGGTCACAAAGCTTTGCTCTCTTTGTTCACACTTAATCAAATCATGACATGAGCATTACTTCTTTGTTTTCACTTTTGGTTCATGTCTCCATGAGTTTTCTGAAACTGATGTTTACTTTTTTTCAAATATACCAGTGCATTACTATCCATACTTTGCTGTGCCTTTGTGTATACAGCGAGTCTGACGTGAGTTTTTTCCATTCCGGATAGGAGGTAACTCCTGCTTTCTGTTTCTACCTTGCAGAACCTACACCTGGCTGATCAACTCAATTCTGCTATTTTCTTACCCAATGGTATAGTGTCCTTGGTCTTGGGCATTTGTTATGATTCATTCTCCATCCAGGTTGAGCTGACCTGTGCTTAGCCATTCCAATGAGCTTACTTTGTCCATACCCAATCTGTCCACCAACTCTTTATTATTATTATATATACTTGTACGGGCCTGGAGGGGCGGGCCAGTAGGTGCGTGCCTGTAGGTGCGTGCCAGTATGTGCAGCCTCTCTCTCTCAAACCTCAAAAAGGCACATCCGCGGGTCCCCAGCAATATTCCTGGAAAGTTTCAATCGTGCAAAAGAAATAATTAAAAATAAATAAATAAATGAACATTAATTGTGATGTCATTCGTGACGTCATAGCACCATGCCTTGTCATTGGTCGACAGATAAATGGCCATAACTTGGGAACCGCTCGTCCGATTAATATCAAACCTTGAAAATGCACATCCGCGAGGCTCCGGCAATATTCCTGGCAAGTTTCAATCAGATCAGACCGTCAATCGTGCAAACAAATAAATAAATAAGCATTAATTGTGACGTCATTCGTGACGTCATAGCACCGTGTCTTGTCATTGGTCGACAGATAAATGGCCGTAACTTGGGAACCGCTCGTCCGATCGATATCAAACCTCGAAAAAAACGAAAATTCGCTCACTGCAGATCTGGATAAAATCACAAACTGGTCCAACACGTGGAACATGTCTTTCAATCCAGACAAATCTCACACTCTCACTATGTCTCTTCGAAAGGACCGTTTACAAAACCCCCCCATCCACTTTCTCAACAATCCTCTGGAAGAAGTATTTTCTTTCAAGCTTCTGGGTCTCACTATCTGCCATGACCTTTCCTGGGAAAGTCACATTTCCAACCTCGCCTCAAAAGCCAGTCGCCGACTGGGAATCCTCCGTCGTGCAAAGTCCTTCCTCGGCCCTCTTGAGCTCCTGACCACTTACAAAGCTTTTGTCCGTAGCCTGATGGAGTACTGCTCTCCCCTCTGGGCTGGTGCTCCTGCCTCCCACCTTTCTCGACTTCACGCTGTCGAAACCAGGGCTTTTAAGATCATTGGCATCTCCCGCAATGAAGCTGAGTCTTTGGGCCTCTCACTCAATCACCGCAGGTTGGTCGGTGGTCTTTCTGTCTTCTACCGACTCCTCTCCAGCCTTGCCCCCCTGCTCTCTCTGCGATTTGTCCCAACCACATTTCCACAGGGCGCTCAAGGTCCGCCAACAACCCCCTTCTGGTAAAACTACCAAAATCACGAATCACTGCTCATCTTCACTCTTTCATTCCTCTTTTTCCCGCCTTTGGAATAAACTTCCTCACTCTATTCTTTCCCATTCTTCCCTCCAGGCTTTCAAAACAGCTGTTCACCACCACCTCTTATCTTCCCCCATCCAAATCCTCGATCTTTTCTACCCCCGATAATCCACCCAAGCCCACTTCCTTCAATTCTCCTGCTTTCCTTCCTGAAAGTCCCTTTAATGTCCATCTTCCCCTCGCCATGTTCCCCGTCCCATCCCCATCCCTCTCCCTTCCACAGTTCACCTGTGTCTGTTCCCCAATGTTTTGTCCCTTCCACTCCCGCCCCTCTTGTCTCATGCCTCCTTGCTGTGAGTTGTGTGTTAGCTCTCATACGAGCCTCGACCAAGGTATACAAAAAAAAAGGCACATCCGCGGGTCCCTGGCAATATTCCTGGCAAGTTTCAATGAGATCGGACTGGCGGTCGTCGAGAAACGGCGGTCGCAGACAAACAGACAGACAAACAGACAGACACACACACAGAGATTGCTGGAATTATAGATGGACTAGTACGGGCCCGTAGGGGCGGACCCGTAGGTGAGTGCCAGTATGTGCAGCCCTCTCTCGCCCCCTCTCGCCCCCTCTCTCTCACCCCCCACTCTCATCCCCCTCTCTCGCCCCCACTCTCATCCCCTCTCTCTCACCCCTCTCTCGCCCCCCACTCTCATCCCCCACTCTCGCCCCCCACTCTCATCCCGTCTCTCTCTCCCCCCTCTCTCCCCCCTCTCCCTCCCCCTCTCTTGCCCCCTCTCCTGCCCACCTCTATCCCCCCTAGTCTCGCTCTTCCTCTCTCGCCCCACTCTCATCCCCCCTCTCCCCTCCCCCTCTCTCGCAGATATTGGTCGACAGATAAATGGCCGTAACTTGGGAACTGCTTATCCGATTAATATCAAACCTCGAAAAGGCACATCCGCGGGTCCCCAGCAATATTCCTGGCGAGTTTCAATCAGATCGGACCGTCAATCATGCAAAAAAAAAAAAATAATAATAATAATAATAATAATAAATAAATAAATAAACATTAATTGTGACGTCACTCGTGACGTCATAGCACCGTGTCTTGTCATTGGTCGACAGATAAATGGCCGTAACTTGAGAACCGTTCGTCCGATCGATATCAAACCTCGATAAGGCACATCCGGGGTCCCCGGCAATATTCCTGGCAAGTTTCAATGAGATCGGACCAGCGGTCGTCGAGAAACGGCGGTCGCAGACAAACAGACAGACACACACACAGAGATTGCTGGAATTATATATATATATATATATATATATATATATATATATATATATATATATATATATATATACACATATATACACACATATGTAGAACATGTATACATCTATATATTACTAAAACTCTCATCTTGTATATATGTATGTTCCCGAAATACAGCCAAAACGGTATACGTTAGCGCAAACATTTTAGGGCCACCTTACTCACCATTCTCCTGCGGTGTGCAGTATCAAGTTTCGTTCAAATCGGGCAACGAAAAAAAATATTTAAAAATCAATTCCCGATTCAGTCAAGTCCTCTTCGGGAGTACTTGATCAATGCAAACAACCTCCGCGGTATAGTTCGCTGGAGCTATCTTTTTCTTTTTCTTCTTGAAATGATTTATTTTAAAATCTCAAACATTTAGTAGAGACAAAGAACGATTTATTTTTAAGCATAAAATATACATCGCCATTTTGATCTAATACTTCCGTGTTCATTAATAAATTAAATTGTGTTTAGAAGATTACGCACAATAATTTTTTCGACTTTCTTTTCTCCGTTTTTTTTTTCTTCACATTGACGCGCAATATCAAGTTTCGTTCAAATCGGGCAACGGAAAAAAATATTAATAAATCGACCCCTTAAGTGGAGTCAATTCCCGATTCAGTGAAGTTTTGGTATGACAATCCATAAAGCGCAAGGACAAACCATGGAGAATGTGTTGATATACCTCGAGAAACCGGTATTTCAGCATGGACAACTGTATGTGGCTCTTAGCCAAGGAAAGGTGAAGGAAAATGTCAAAGTATTCCTGAAGGATGGGAGATCAACCAAGAATGTTGTCATTAAACGCGTGCTTCGTTGGATGACTCCTGAGGTCAATGCTCAATTTTTCTTCAAGTTAAAGTTTGACCACTAAATAATATTAAAATTTTGTCTTTTTTTTTTGTCATCAACTGCTGTCACAACGGGAACCCAACGGGTTCTCGGGTAATCTAGTACATTATAAAAACTAACAGAGACATGCCAAAGCTTTTTAGTCTCCTCTTGTCAGGAAAAAAAACCGTGAACAGAATGAAGCAGCAACAAAGTACACATTTTATAGACACAGAGCAATAAGCTCAATGCTCATTAGTTGATAATATACCCAATAGTGTAGAAGGATGTTCACCAATATTCACCAATGTTGGTGAACAACTTTTTCCAGTTGTGGACCATCAAGTGTGAGGGTATAATTAAATGGGATGCATATACAGTTCTAAGTTAAAATTGAAAGTTTAAATTGATAAAATAATGGCATTAGATTGCATTGGAAGTGAAGTCGAAAATGAAATGTAAAAAGATTATGAATGAAGTGTCCTCATTCCTTTGCATTAACCAGCGTACATATTGAAAAGAAGAAGCAGATAACAAGTTACGTACCAGTGCATAGTCTGCCATCTGGACTAACGATCATTCCAAATGGACAATCACATCGAAAACTCCCATCTGTATTTACGCAATGGCCATTCATGCAGATACCTGGGGTATTGCATTCGTTGATGTCTGAACACAAGAGCAAACACATCACAAATATTAACCAGTTGGAAAAAAAAAAAAGTGAACCATGTACTGGCTTATGTAATCATCTGTCTCATCTGGCCAAATTCCTAAAGATCAAATATCATTTCCACAGCCATTTGCTGATGTAGCTAACTTTGGCTAAACAGAAGAGGTAATACCATGAAGCGTGATGCTTGATGCTTACCCAAGCAATATCGTCCACTGGGTACAAGAGAAAAGCCTGGTTTGCAGATGCATTTGAAGCTTCCATCCTCATTGATGCACATTCCATTGAGACACATGTTGGTAGTGGAACATTCATCATGGTCTGTAAAGCAAGATAATTCACCCTCACCAATTCAATAATAATTTGGAAGATTTTGTCTCATATTGCTGTAAAACAACAACAGTGAAAAATTACACAAAGTTTGCATCAGGTTAGCTTCAAAAGTCTTAAATGTATTCTTCTTTAGGCAACTATAAAAACCCCGTGACTGTATCGTAGTCATGGCCTCGTGGTGCTGTGCGGAGAATGTGGGACTGGCATCTCATAGTGACTTCAAATCAGACCGAAGGCAAGCAGAGAATTTGGTTTTTACCTTATGGAAATTATGCGAGTAGGAGAATTATTATATTACTGTGGAGCTATTGGAATGTCAATAACAAACCCAGATAGTTCACCATAATGAACTTCAGGGACAGGAGAATTCCCTGATCTGGTCGACACCTGTTATTACCTCCGTTACTGAAGGTGGTTATGTTTTCACCCCTGTCTGTTTGTCTGTGAGCAGGATATCTCAAAGAGTTATGGATGGATTTGGATGATATGTAACAGGACGGACGATGCTTGACTGGTGGGCAGGTTATATGTGTGACAAGGACAAATTGATGAGAATTTGGTGAAGATCCAAACCCAGATACTAGAATTTTAAAAGTGATTCTTCACAATTGTGAGATAGAGCCAAAAACGGGATATAGCACAATATCTCAAAAAGTTGTGGACAGATTATGACAAAACTTGGTGGAAATTTGGGTAGTTGACAAGAACAAGCTGATTAGATTTTGGTTAAAGTCCGGATCCAGATCCAGCCTATCAGTGGGATACAAAACATAAACTGTTCAGCCTGGTGGAGGTATGCGCTCTACCGAGTGAATTCGCTCACTCTACCGAACTATTTTATACATACTTTGTTAACTTTTGTTGCTCTGAAGGGCAACTTGGTATGTGCACAAAAATGTTTGCTTTGAAAATATTGTGCTCACAATGAGCCCTCTAACTAAATAGAAATACTTTTCCAGTTTTTAATAATGCCGTCATGTTGTTATACAGTGAGTGAAAAGTGCATTATCCTTCAGTCAAGGATCCATGACCATGAACTGAACTTGACTTTTATGTAAAGGGTCATTTATTTATTATACATCTGTGAGCAGAGGTCTAAATTGAGAAAACAATAATTGAGAACAGAGAGAGGGGAGAGAGGGGAGAGAGGGAGAGAGGGAGTGAGTGGATGGTAGGGGTTGCGCATCGAAAAATTAAAGTGTGGGAGGATGTAGTGTGAAAGGAAGTGAAAAGAAGGGGGCACATTTGGGCATTTTGGAGGGTATTGAGGTCAAAATTCCACCTTTTTTGCATACGTTACAAATATGTGGTTGCAAGGTTTTGTTTTGGGGTGAATATATATTTTAAAAGTTTGTCTTTGAGAACTGATGAGGAGCAGGATATCCCAGAGGAAGCACACTCGCTGTCTAATCTGGGTTTCGTTTGAGACCCAATTATAATAAACTGTTTTCCTGATGTTTTGCAGACAGGGTGATGTATCATTCAGTATTCTGTACTTTATTGAGATTTTACTGTAAGCCAGATGTACAACCTAGTGGACGTTAAAGATCCCACAGTGTCTTTCACAATGGGTCAGTCATCATGTGCCAGTAGACTGGACAAATCCAAATTCCTGCCTGGACCTACAGCACACTGTGACAGATTGATGATCCATTCATGGTTGGTTCTCAGCCATTGAAGCATTCACAACTTGTTGTGGAGAGCCTGATCCTCTGAAGAGAGGTATCATTACCGACCTTTGGGCTATGAGCTTGCAGGATAGCAAAGAGGCATGAAATGTCTATCCTGAGTTCTAATCTCTGACGAGCTATAAACTGTCACCCTGCTGTTTCACAGGTATGGCGCAACATCAATACATACACCGTCACTTGGATGGCCATTCAGCTGCATGTCCCGTATGTTAGTATTAGTTGGTGTATATTAAAGATCCCACAGTGGTCTTCACAAAGAGTAGCTGAATTATCGCAGTCACCGAGACAAAATTCCAAATTTCTGCCTGGACAACTGGTGGCAACTTTTCTGATACTCTAATCTTCCCATTGGAGGTCCCTTGACACCAGTTTACACTGATTGCTATATCAGAGTGTGATTGCTGTCTGGACAGCAGCTTCTGTACTATAAACAATTTGACCAAGTGGTTCACATGTATTATGTGAATGGCCTTCTTCAGATGCAATTAAAAAGGAGAACCAACCCATCTTTAGGCTGGTGACATGACCACATTCAAAATTCCTTGCATGACTCAGGAATAGATTAATGTACTTTTCCTTATCAGGATTGTTTCTTGTCTAAAAGCGCTGAAATGGATCCATGAGATGAGACGAATTTTGAATTTCAGACATTAGATCAGATCGATGATATAAAATTGTCGATTAAAATGGTAATAAAAATTGAAAGCCTCTCCATATTGATTCAGCTTCAATCCCACCCAAACACATCATGATTTTGGGTAACATTATGTGGAAAAGTATAAATTACAATTCATTAAGTTACTGGTTTGGCAGCATGGCGGAGAGGTATGCATACTCACCTTTAAGCTGTCTAGCCTAAGTATGAATCTCAGCCCAGCTATAAACTGTCATCCCAGTGTTTCACAGGCTGGATGATTCATAAATGTGAGCCATCCCTCAGATGGACGTTAAACTCGGTGTCTCATCTGCTGGCGGTGGACCATGGCCAAATTCCAAATTTTTTCTCTAAACTACAGGGGCCACTGCATCAGTGACACAGCCACGCCCTCAGCCAATGATGCGACCCTACAGCATTGTGCTGCATACAAAAGAATTAGAAGAAAATGAATGAATTACTGGCTGAGAAACCAATCGTGATGGTCATACAGATAGCAACTCCCAAGGATTTAGATGACAAAACCAACAACTTACCCACACAGTTCCGCCCATCTGGTGTGAGGTCAAAGCCGGCATTGCAAATGCAACGGAAGCTTCCTTCAGTGTTGACACAACGCCCGTTTTTGCAAACTCTTCCATAAGCATGATAAGCACATTCATCAATGTCTGTCAAAGAGAAAATGTGTGTTTATGAGCAAAAAGCTAACTATAAAGCTAATTATATGAGCAAAAAGCTAAGCTAACCAAAAACGAGTTTATCATTCAAACCAAAATGTAAATATTAAATATTCTGTTTGATAAGTTAACAAAAAGGAAAAGTGAAAGTTTTCTTCATTTGAATACTAGCCTACTTTTATTAGTCTTTCAAGCATTCTTGTCTGAGCACGTAGTGCACGATGCTTTGATCCCAGCTTAAAATGCAATATCCAGTACTATACCGAGTAAATTTATCCAGCATCTCCAAATGTCTTTTGAATTCATGTTAAAGTACACTAATATGTCCGAATATCCTTGTGCTTCACATGATATTTGTACAAGCTCCTCCAGCTCACTGTTTTAAAGAAAACCTGTATCTCCTGGACTTACCCACACACATGTTCCTTGGGTCGATAGTGTATCCAATGGGACATGTTCCATTGTATCGATCAGTGCCTGAGAGAAGTGAAATAGGTTGAAGGCATGTCATGAATTATCACAACAGGTCACTGTTAGTGTCCAGTATATATATATATATATATATATATATATATATATATATATATATATATATATATATATATATATATATATATATATATATATTTTTTTTGTAGTTTAAAGAGAAACTAAACTCAAATTTGAAAAACTGTGAATTACTATACGTGATCATTAGCAAAAAATGAATAAATAAATAAAATCACTTTACGACCTGAAAAAAGCAAATTCACTTTCACTGAACTTCCTAGAAATTCCTGCTGGGTCAGATATGTCTCACCTTATTGGGTGACAGCTTGTTTGTAAAAAAATATGTGACATTTTACAGCCAATCACAGAGCTACAAAGACAAAGCAAGGCAAATTCCACTGCAATTCAAAAGTTGCCTTTCCTGCTGAAAGGTGCATTTTTTTTTACACCATATAAGATCATGCTGAGATCCAGTAAATCACATATCAGGTGAAATTTGAGTTATTTATTCTTTAAGAGCTTGAGATAAAAATTGAGAATATGGCAGAAATTATATTTTCTTAATCATATTTGTAGTATATTTGATCTCCATTTGTTATTGTATGCACAGCATTAGCTTCGACCTGAAGCCGAAAAAAACATCTTTAAAATACATAAAAAGATAGGAAAATCCACGAATGTTTATTTTTGTTTCAAAGTGTTTTAAAATCAGCTGACAATGCTAATGAAGTGGCTTTGTGTTCCAGACTTATGTGTTCATTAAAGGCACAGAGGAACAGCTGGACATGACAAATATGCAATCACATTTTTTTGAAAATCTAAAAAATGTCGAAAAAGACTAACCGGGAGGCGACGATGGTTCGCGGGCATTATTGAACAATGGCATGATAGGTACAATTGAGTTAGTGGAAGCTTTTGAGGAAGCTCTACCGTAAAAACCTATCTCTTCCATCAAAAGTGACCACATCAAATCGGATTTTTTATATGTTGTACTTGTGGAAATTACGCACAGCTTCTAGGAAATGAAATTGTGAGAAAAAAAAAATCGAGAAAAAAAATAAAAATAAATAAAAAGTTCAAGTGGGCGTGGATCCACCCACATGGGGTGTGGGACGCCCCTCGTACAAAAAGACACAACTAGACCATGATATCTAGCTTGTGTCCAAGTTTCATCAAGATCGCATCAAAGGTCACTGAGTTATGATCTGGAGAGAGTCACAAACAGACAGACACACAGACACAACGAAAATAGTGGTCACTGCTGGCGCCCGTGAACCAAAAATAGTGAATCTAAGAAAAACAAGTAGAGGTACATTCAAAGTACACCACCCCCATGCCAAATAAATGAAGAACAAATCCTCCAATGTGAGACATAGCCGGGGCACTTTCGGCACCCAGCGATGCCACCGTGTAGGACATGGAGACGGAATTGGGAGGAAGCGGTTTACAATAATTGATTGATTAATTAATTGCATAATTAAAATAAATAAATAGAAATCGTAAAACAATTAATTTCTTAATTTAATTGGCTAATAGCATACCTAAACCACCACTGTTTCATCTGAATCTGTAACTTTTTGAAAATTAAGTCTCTCTCTATCAAGTGCAGCCTGTGGCTGCTCGTTGCATCATTGGTTGGGACAGGGCTATGCCGCTGATGCAGTGTCCGCCTTACCAGTACACTGGTGCTCATTTTGCCGACCTTGGAAGGATGACAGGCTGAGTCAACCTCCTGGTGTATTTTAATTCAGCGGCCAACGGGGCTTGAACTCAGGACCCTAGGATCCCAAGCTGCCACACTAACCACTAAGCCAACACCAGGCTTTGAAAATTAAGCAATTCATCGATTAATTGATTAATGAATAAATCAAAAAATACCCTTTATAGCCAAATCACTTGTTCACTGTCGTGTCCAAATATCAGCTTCCGAGCTCAAAAAGGTGGCTGGGATATTTCCCACATGAGAAATAAATTAAATGAGGAATTATTAAATCGATAATAAGTAATTAATCAATTAATTTATGAATCAAAAAATAAAAATACCATTTTTCCCAAAGCACATCTTCACTTTTGTCCCCAAATTTCAGCTTCTGAGCTCAAAGGATGGCTGAGATATCGCCCGGACAAACAAGAAAACAGAGTAAAAACTGACTACTCTCTTCCTTCGGCACCTGGCAATGATGTCATTCATCACCTGGATATAGAATTGGGAAGGAGCTGTGTACCATAGTGTATCCCAATATTATATTTTATGGCACTATCCAATGGATATGTTATCTGGTTGAACAGGAGGCTATGGAACAATACCAGGAATTTGAGGTTGTGCTGGCCGCAATGGTCCAATTGGTTGTCCTGGCTGCCATGGACCAATTGGTTGTCCTGGCTGCCATGGACCAACTGGTTGTCCTGGCTGCAATGGACCATCTGGTTGCCAGGGCATCTGCGGTGTTGGTCGATGCCAAGGGAATGGTAACATTGGTTTCCCTGGAACACTTGGAGGTCGAATATGGGGGCTTGGATCTCCAGGTTGAGGTGGCCGAATAACATGGGGATATCTTGGATCAGTAGGCTCAAGTGGAAAGACTTCAGGATGAAAGCAGAGCCACTGGTGCTCGTCTGAAAAAACAAGCACATGAAAAGACATGATGCGAGCCCAGTATGTAATTATGTTTCACAATTTAATGTAAAATTAAAGTTTATATGTCTGCCTATCATTTACAATTGATTATTGGGATTCCAAAAATAAGAAACCATCATGTTGCTTCAGTAAGCATCGCAACCCCACTGGGCTCTATCTCTTCTACAGATGTAGCTAAAGCATTTCACCATGATCCCGCAGCACACAACAGCCTATTCTTTTTGAAATATTATACTTATCCCTCCCATATAAAGTATATGCACATACATCTGCAGAGCCAGTGAGAAACGGGGTATCAGATACAAAAATAAAAATTACATCAGGCCTGAAATAAATGAACAGAATCATTGAAAGTTTTTACCTCAACCGAGTTATCTTGATCTTTATCCTGGTAACTAGCTGTTCTTACAATCATCGTTTTACGTATTAACCATCTCTTATTGATGAAGAAAACGTGAAAATGGCTAAGGCTGGTGTTTGATAATTAATGAAGCTTGACACACACTTACTTTCTATCCATCATGCAATTTCATACGCGTCGAAGATAAACTACGAGAGGCTACCATTTTACAGGATTTTATTTGCAAATAGTCTCAGAAGTAAGTTTGACTCCATCCTTCCCCCTCAGCCTTCAGTTATATTTATCAGAATTTACTGTTCTGCAGCACAAGCCTCTCCCTTTTCCTTTCCCCATGACAAACCAGGATTCAAACAAAATACAAAAGCAAATATAGCTTATTAAAACACACTTTATTGTAGCAAAAGTGCTTAAATATTGTGTTGTAGGTACAGGCGCTATCAGACAGCATCTACACAAGTTTTCTTCTTTTCTGATCATCGATTGTGTTTTCATCATTATAAAAAGCCCATACTTCTTGTGACAAGGGACTGCGATCACATGTTTTCTTCCCATTCATTGAGTGGCTGAAAACTGAGCGAACTGTAAAAAAGAATGATAAGTAGCAAATACATACAATGGGATTAAAAATAAAAAATAATATTGTGCCTGGATGGATTTGAGAGTTGTGGAGTAACGGCTGAAACCTGAATCCTTTCTGGATTCCTCCTGATAACTCCATCTTTGCTCTTTACTTTTTCGGCTTCCTTCTTGGTCTTCTGTTTGATTATGGTTGTTCCATATCCTGATGCGGTGTGTACTGTGCTTCCCTGCTGATGGACCTCTGGTAGCTTGTGCATGTTGCTGTGTTTGAGCCTGGGGAGTAACTGATGAAATCTATCTGTCTGAGTTCTTCCCGACATCTTTGTTCCTTTCACATTTCTTTCCAATTTTTTTTTCACAATTCTCATTATTCATTCTAATTCTTGCATTTTATTCTCTCATCTCATTTCCTTTCTATTTCTCTCTTTTTTTTATCTATCTCTCCAAGGAGAAGTCAATTCTTGTAGAAATTTTTCTGTAAGGCTCACTTGGCTGTGTCTGGATGGGTTTGAGAGTTGGGGAGTATCAGTTGAAACCCAAATCCTGTCCAGGTTCCTCCTGATGACTCCATCTTTGTTCTACCTCTTTGGGTTCCTTCTTGCTCTTCCGTTTGACTACATACGGTGTGATCCAAAATATGAGAAGCAATGAAAATATTTCACAAGTGCATCTACAATTGATCATCAGCCATGAATATGATATATGCCTGAAGCCTGAGCACACAACACAAAACCAGTGAAAGTTCAGAAACATTTCAGGGGCTCACATAATTTAGCAGAAAATCATGAAGTGTGTGTGTCAGGTCCCCCAATGCGAACCACAGTGAATATAACATATTGCCTTTTTAAGTGGTGGTGTTGTCGTACTGGACCGACGGAGATTTAATCATGCTTCACATGTTAACAAATTGTCAACCCCTCTTATCCCAATTTGTCTTTTAAAATTAAAATTATGCCTTGACAGACATAAATATTAGAAATAGAGACAGCTTTTGGACCAGGTATTTTTTTCACCCTTCCACAATGTACGCCTTTCGCTATCATTCTTCTCCGTTTGTGGTTGCAAAAGTGCTTAAATATTGTGTTATAGGTACAGGTGCTATTAGACAGCATCTACAACAGAAAGTCCAATAAATCTGAGGATATATATGTATATACAGTAGACTAGGTGTAAGTCGGCAGCGTGTAACTCGTCACTTCGCCGAAGTCAGCAGCGTCAAAAAGTCCCGAATTTATCTCATGTTAAATCCCTTTGAATAAAGGGTCATCCCTCTGTAAGTCGTCATCTCTAAGTCGTCACATCGTCTAAGTCGTCAGATGTTGTCCATTCCCATGTAATGGAAACTCAAGTAAATTACCACTCCTAACTCGTCACATGGAACTGCTGCCTTGTGAGAAGCCCGATTTCATGGAATCGTGATGCTCGCTCATTGGTGTACACCGCCAGTGATAGGCTATTTATAACTGCGTACACACGTTGATCGCACTGCAGGAAGGACAATGGCGACGAAGCGTAAGCTTACAACTAAAACCTACCAAGAAAAATACGACATTATCCAGTTTTGCGAGGCAAATCCACTGATGAAGAAAATAGACATAGCTGAGAAGTTGGACATCAAACAGCAGACATTGAACGATATCTTGAAGAATAAGGGCAAGATATTTGGACAAGTGGAGAAGATCGTGAGGCCGGTGGGAAGTGTGAAATGCGTGAAATGTGTGTCCTTTGAAGATGTCGATGACGTGCTCATCATCTGGTTTCGGCAAATGTCGGCTCAGCCAAATATTCGATTTCGGCCGATTCGGCCAAATATTCGGCCGATACTGTCTTTCGGTGGAGGATTGCCCAGCCAACATCATGGAATACAATGACCGGTTTGAATCATTTCTCATGCACCAGATGCCCAAGAGTTTGAGGCATTCAAACATAACGGATTACTTCAGGAAGAAGTAAAGGATCGATCGAGCTTAGTGTTGAAGTCCGATCATGGTTTTATCTTGGCTTGTTTTGTACATTACCGCACTCACTTACACATAGGCATTGAGTGGTAATCATCACCACGATGACTGTGTGTCATGTAATTTGTCACCATACCATCACCGATGGTATACGAGTTGTCTTGCAGAGTTGTTCATTATCTTTACTTTTGATAAACTGATTCATGAATTCCATCTTTGCTTGATCACTTTCCAACTCACCAACTCACCCCCACCTATGCCCCGAGGATTGTGTTTTCCTTTTGGTACAATAGCCGGCTCTCACATATATGTGTCCAGCCCACGCGCGACTTCATCCTTCACCCCACAGTCATCATGAATGTTCGCATACATGTAAGTCGTCACATTTCTAAGTCGTCACTTTTTTCTCGGTCTCGATGGTGACGACTTACGCCTAGTCTACTGTATATATATGTGTGTGTGTGTGTGTGTGTGTGTGTGTGTGTGTGTGTGTGTGTGTGTGTGTGTACCAGGTGCTGCCCCATGGGGGGAGGAGAGGGAAGGAGAGGGAAACCAAGCAAAGAACACCATGCTGCCATTGGAGCATTTAAATTGCATCAGATGTGGCAATAAATGCGAATGGTTGCTACCAGCTTACCGGCTCGATGACATGGCGCGACTTGCATTTTTGCCACCCCAATCCCGACCCCGTTTAGATTGCCATCTGGACATGAGCAACTTGATAGTAACTGAAATAATAAGACTGACCCAAATGAGAAGAAAGGTGAATGGAAGGAGAATGACAAGAGAAAAAGGAGGCAAGATAGATAAAATGAACTGAAGTGAAATCAAAGGGGAAAAAACAGAGAGGGAAAGGATTGAAAATAATTGTAAGGGATGGGAGGTCAAAATGAATGAAAAGTGCACATTGATCTTATGGGGAGCCGAAATGCCAATCCTGTATATAAGGGTTTATTTACTCTTTGCACTTGTGACTGTCTGTGGTGCTGACATGGAGGAAAATACCAGAGACTACCATGTGACTTAAAGATATGTCTGGGAAGATTGACGCGTCTGTCGAGCAACGATTTGGAAGAGGTCTGTGCTGTTAGTTCA
This sequence comes from Eptatretus burgeri, assembly GCF_056783735.1. Lineage (NCBI taxonomy): Eukaryota > Metazoa > Chordata > Myxini > Myxiniformes > Myxinidae > Eptatretus > Eptatretus burgeri. The sequence continues at coordinate 41,124,397 of NC_140972.1, forward strand.
CTAAAGAAAGTGTTCAGAGATACGACGCCAGTGTGTTCATGGAAACCCAGTGCTCAACTGGTTTCACCGATGTAGATCATCTTGCAGAAAGTGAATGTTGTTACATAGATCACATTTGCAGTGATACAGTTAAAGTGGTCCATGACTTTAATGCTGATTCTTGTCCCAAGAGTGAATTGGTCATCTTGATGAAAGGGCAGGAGTTACAGCAATTCAGTATGCGATTGACTGTTCCAGGTGGGAGATGAAAGGATTATGGTCCTTTAACCAGCAAATTTGTCAAATGTCTGTACAGTTGAAAGAGATGAGAGGCAGTTGTGGGGAAATATTGGTGGTTTCAGGATCATTCTGTAAAACCTTGAAGTTCCTCTGGATGATTTTCTTGACTTGAAGGTTGATGAGATGGTAGAGCAATGTGAATGGCATTCTTTTTTATTTGTTATTTTTCGCAGATGGTTGTAAAGCCGTCTGTTTGTAAGTGCTGTGGGTGCGCTCCAGTGCAATAGCCACAATTGAGGTGTGAAAGGCATGCTCAGTAAATTATTATATTTACTATCAGGGACCTGCAGATAATCCGTGCAATGTAAAATGTGACTTCAAGTCCTCAACCCGCCGAACCCAACTCCAAGTTCTCAGTCACACCTAGGTCAGGTATGGGAGCATGCGCCAGAGCAGCGCGTTGCTGCGTCCACTTTCCGCCGGTACTCCAGGGGCCTCCGTCTGGCCATCCCCCAGGCAGATGCCAGGCCCATCCCTATCTCCTTGAGATGCCAATCAACCTGCTGCTACCATGAGGTACGTGGTTGGCCCATTGGCCTCCTCTGCTCACGAGACTCCCTCGCTGAGAGAATCTGGTGAGCGGGATCAGCGTCAGGAAAACGAGCCACATGTCCATATAGCCACAACTGATGCTCACGAACTATGCAGGTAACAAATCTCATTTGATTCTCTCTCAGCAACCGTTCGTTGGACACAAAGTCCGACCAGCGATAGCCAAGGATTCTCTGAAGAGACCTGGTACCAAAGGAATTAAGTCAGTCTCAGATCCTTGGTCAGAGTCCAAGTCTCACATCCATAGAGCAAGACTGGAAGCACCAAGGACCTGAAGACTCAGACTTTCGTCCTCCTGCACAGGTACCGGCAGCGCCATACCCCATGATCCAGTGAATCCATGACTCCCCAGGTCCGACCCAGAAGTCTATTGACCTCTGACTCACAGCCAGCAGAGATATGAATATCACTGCCAAGGTAAGTGAATCTCTCCATAAACTCAACATCCTCACCACAAACAGTTCCCCCACCCCCAACCAATTCTAAGTCCTCAACCCACCCCCAATCCCAAATCTTCAAACCATGCCCTGTGGCTTCAAATGCCCTTCCCACTACAAGTCTCCAAAACCCTTCTCAACCTAAAGTCCTCAAACCCCCAGCCACAAGTACACAACCACCACTCCCCCTCCCCCCCCAATCCAAGCACTCAACACTCCTACACCCCTCAACCGTAGGTCTTCAAACCATACACCCAAAGCCTCAACGCCACCTCTCCGAACTCTCTGCCCACTCTACCACCAACTCTGTGCCTGCTCTTTCTGCCCCCCTCACCCCGGTTCTGTCCTCCCTCCCCCTTTCTTCTTCAAGTCCTCTACCTCCGAGTCAACCCTAAGCCATCAAACCCCCACGCAATCTCAAATCCTCAAGCTCCCTCCCCAACCAATCCCAAGTCTTCAAACCAGTCCCAACACTGTCTTCAAATGTCCTCCCCACTGCAAGTCTTGAAACCCCCTCCCCCACCCGAAGTCTTCAACCCCTCTCCCAAGTCTTCAACCACCCCCAACACAAATCTTCAAATGACACCCTGAAACCTCAACCCCCTCTCCCAACTCTCTGTCCCCTCTCAAACCCCCACCCCAACTCTATCCTCCCCTCACCCTTTCTTCAAGTCCTTAACCCCCTCCCAATGCCTCAGCCTCACTCCCCCAAATCTCTGTCCTACCCTTTCCTTTCTTCCTGTTTTTAACATCACATAAGGATACATAAGAAACTTTGATGCAGGAGAAGGCCGTTCGGCACATCATGCCTGTATTGCTCCTGTCCCTGGTCGAGAAGAACAATGTTAAATAAATAACAATGTAACAACATTAAAGTCACAATCGCTTCCCCCTTTCTTCCCGTTCTAAACAATCCTGTTCCCATTTGTTAATAACAACGTTCAGTGAATAATAATAAAAAAACATTTAATTCAAGTCTCATGAGATGACAGAATGTCATGATTCTTCAGTAAAAATAGTGGTTAAGTTTGCAAAAATTCATGAAGGAAAATTAAACATATACACTGAACACAACTGGAACTTCTTGGACAAAAATCTTCAAAATGATATGGGTTTTCTGGTCCTGGGTCGAATAGTTTAAGAGAAAATGGTCGGATAGACAGAGAAAAAACAAACATAATAAGCATATTATATCGGATTATTATTTGTTTCACTTTTTGAAGTTAATTTCGTATATTTATGACGTTCTTCTGTCACTTCTTTTTTATTCACTTTTCTCCCTGTCCCAGTCCCCTCGGCTTTTAACCACTGAACCATGACCCTGTCAAAATCAGACATTCTCATCTCCAAGTGATCTCTGACCCATGAACCTGTCCTGACAAACACACCCCTGACTAACTCCCATCCCATATTAACCCTCACCCATATACTGTCTGTCTCTGTCTCTCTGTCTCTCTGTCTCTGTCTCTGTCTCTCTCAGACAAAGGGTAAATGCCCAAAATGTCAGATTCCCCTGCTTCTCAAAACTGTTCCCATTCTTCAATCAGCATCCTGATGATTTAATCAATTGTTCTCCCTGTCCATCGACACAGATGGACCCATGCCTTCACAAGCAATACTAATTCTTCATTCTATAATTTTGTAGTTAGGGAATTTTAGCAAATTGTATTGACCATCTGTGAAAAAATTGCTTACCAAAAAATTTCTTCACCAACGTATTCATCTAGGTGTCTACTAACTCCTATCAATTAGTGAAAACCCAAATCCTTGTGGGAGATTCTGGGGAGCCAATCAAAGTTCGGGTGCTCAGAGGACTTGCACGAAAAAAATCGGAAAAATTAACTTTTGCCAATATTGACTTGTGGGATGTCTAAGTCGGGGGTTTTTGGGGGTGCTGAATTGATTACAACCATTAGATTTGAGGAAAAATGAATCCCTGGCCGTAAAATATTGATATGATACATTTTTAGATATCTCAGACTGTGTGTTGCGGTAATTTGGCTCAATTCATTCAGATTGTTCAAATTGTGCTGATACCAGCATACAACATTTTTGAAACCACTGCTATATTGTTGGTTATACTTGTGCTCATGCTCAGTAGAATTCTCTGTGTTAGCTGATGTTAGCGAAGAGCTTTTAGCTATAAAATTATTGTGTACTGGACTCAATAGAAGTTGAATATATTCAACGTAGAGTGGACCTATTAATGTTAAAACACACCACTGTATGTGTGTTCTGTCTGTTTTGTGTCAAAATTTCATGTCCTGTCTGTTGTTTACAAAAAAAAAACGTCTTATTCTTTAGGTCACTTAGATGTGACTGAACCTGGCTTGAGGTGTTTCATCTGTGGTGGTTCCGGGATCGAAAAGCATACGCTCTCAAAAGTCTCCAATAAAGGCCACCCACGGATCTTAGCACATTCTGAGCTTGTGGGCGATGCGGCGTTGATCGGTAGACTAAATGAGGACTGGAACAACGGAGAAGACAGCAAGTTGAGATACCATGTGGATTGTAAAACAGAGTTGTACAGTCGTGCGAGAAGTATATCCACTGCAACTGAAACAGCTAATCGTAAGTTTTTTTTTTAATTCATCATTCAAAGGAAGTAGCATTGCAAATAAAAACGACAACAATAATCTCAAATTTGCTTTCGAAACAATAATTTTATTTCCACAGAACAAGATGAGGAGGGCCGATGCTCAGGCAGGACGAAAAAACGCCGGATATCATCTGGGCAAAGTACCTCGCCTGGCTCCAGCTCTACTTCCCAAACACCATCAGCGCATCTTATCCACCGTGATGTTTGCATCCTCTGTGATGAAGGCATCAACGTTGGAACATTGGAACGAAACCCTGGTAAGTTGCACATTTACTGAGTCCTGCACAAGTTCAAATGTATATTTATCTTGCCAAAACGAAGTTTTTGCAAGATATGTTCGTCAGCTTGTATGTTTTTTTTGTTTGTTTGTTTGTTTGTTTGTCTGTAATCACGTATAAAAAATTCTGCAGAGCACAGTTATCATTGGAAATTTTTGTAACTTCGCATATCAGAGGCCTATAGAGGTCCCTTTCAGTGCACAAAAATTTGAAGGTCAAGGTCAAAGGTCAAGGTCACTTTGGCGCAAATCAGGGGAGTCGACGAAACCCTTACTTTTTGAGTAATTTTGATCGGATCGTCTTCAAACTTCATGGGAATATAGTTCATGGTCTGGCGCTCAGCTGATTAATTTTTGGTGGCGATTGGCCTTGACCTTCATGGTTAGCACCTGAGGTCAAACATATTTGAACCCAAGGTCAAATTTTCAAGTTTTAGGAACCATTTCATGTAGTACCTCAAATTGAACACCTCGATGAGTGCTTTCTAGATATGTCAAGCTTGAGACATTATGACATCATTTGGTGACGTTATGAGGCAAAAGCATATTTTTCATGGTTACTCTGTAGAACGATTCTCATCGGAATCTCTCGTAGGCAGATATTCCTCAAGGAGTCGATCCTGGTGAATATCAGCTCTGTTCACCTCAGTGTGACCTTAAAGAAGTCACACGTGGTCATCTTTTGGCAAGATATGGGTCACCCTGCGGGTGACATTGGTTTATTTTCAATTTTTTTTTCTCTTCACTCTACCACTCAAAGTCAAATACTTTAATCATGCATATATGTGGCATCATCCAAGCAGAGCCCGGAAGTTGTATCGTGCGCCTGACAATCGCTACCAGGACCGACTGAAAAGGAATTTGATGGAGACAGCTGTGAAACGAGGAGATGCCTTGGCACGTGAGGTTGCCGGTCGTCTGTCTGGGATGATAGACTTGGTAGCAGAAGAGGCGCTTTATCATCTTCGGTGCAGGACCCTATTTGAGCACTCGTTTACAAACCCTGAGGTAATTATAATAGCAATGCACTTATGATATTAAAATGAAAATGATAAGTTTGGCTTAATTAAAAATGATATTTTTGTCCTCAGGTCGGATGGCCTATTGATGAAGAGAGACAGTTGCTGTTTGAGAAACTGTGCTTATGGATAGATGAAGGGGTGGAACACGGTATTACAACTCTTGCAGAGATCCACAGGAAGATGGAAGAGCTTGACCCCAGCGAGGACAAAAGTCTGGCATACAGTCCACGGTATCTGAAAATAAAGCTTCAGGAACAGTATGAGGAGACTCTCTACTTCACATCAGATGAGAGAAGAACAGATATTGTGTGTCTGAGAGACATGACAAACGCAATCCTTCGAGACTACCGTCAACAGGTCCTCAACCCCTCGCAAACCCTGGACGATGCTGAACTGAAAGAGCTCACCATTTCAACTGCCATCAACCTGATCTGCGGAGACTTGGCAAGAGTCCCACTTGACCAGAAGCAGTACCCTTTGGTGGAAAGCATGACCAATACACAGAACCAGCTTGCTCTGATTCCCAACAGCCGACAGAAGCTACTGAAACCAATCGTGAAATCAGATGAAAAGGTAGCAGTCTGGGGCCAGAACCTACTGAAAGCCTATCACCCTCGATCAGGAGTGATGCCCTCTCAACTCGGACTCACGATACAACTTGACATGTTTGGATCCAAGTGGTTGATTGACCGTTGTCATCACTTAGGATACTCTGAGTCATATGCTGAGCTCCATCGCTACAAGTATTGTTACTTGAACGTGAAAAACGGACTTGGGAGCATTGATCAGGATACCATGGTCACAGAAAAAGAGGAAGCAGCAGCTGTAGAGGTTGAGGAAGCAGAAGTCGATGTTGTCCTATCTCCAGAACAGGTAGAAGAGCAAGAGGAGAATAGTGATGAGATGGATGAGGGTTTTGCCATCTTCGTTACAGAAGAAAGCACAGTTCAACAATGTGTTGGTGATAATATAGATCTGAACATTCTGTCACTAAACAGGAACACAGCATTCCATGCTATGGGCGTCATCTTAGTGACATCTCCGGCCCCTGCAAAGAGACAAGAAGAGCTTCTTGCAACTATTCCAAGAAGGCAGATAACTGTTGAGGAGAAGGCAGCAACCCTCAAAGCAGCAGAGGTGAAGATTCTATCCTTTGTTCCAAAAAATAAAGTAGGATTGGCTGGGGAGTTTGATGAATAAGGTTGTAAAAGCTGACGAAGCAACATTTCCATTGAGCACAGTTCAGTTAAAATGTCAATAAAATACATTTTATATGATCAAGGAGTGTTTTTTTTCTCAAAAATAATGGTTGGAATCAATTCAGCACCCCCAAAAAACCCCTAGTTAGACATCCCACAAGTCAATATTGGCAAAAGTTAATTTTGCTGATTTTTTCGCGCAGGCCCTCTGAGCACCCGAACTTTGATTGCCTCCCCAGAATTTTCCACAAGGATTTGGTTTGCACTAATTGATAGGTGTTAGTACACACCTAGATGAATATGTTAGTGAAGAAATTTTTTGGTAAGCAATTTTTTCACAGATGGTCAATGCAATTTGCTAAAATTCCCTAACTAATGGTGTTGGTGACAGAATGGTGCCAAGCAAAGCGATATCATTTGTGGCTGATAAATAAAATAATGTTTCTAGCTTCAATAGAAAAATAAGACATAGCTGTATTGTCATTGCTCCACAGTACATATCTTGATATCCATTGTTATATTTCAAAAAGAATAAAGGAAACAAAATATTAAATGGCTGCCATTACTTGGCATATGAGCATTTTGTGAAAAACATAAAACCTTGCTTACAATTTTTTTTTTCGAAATCAAACAAATGGCATGTGTAAAGAATTATATGATTAATATGTGCGACAATACAGTAATATGTGCACTAATTATGTCTAGTACAATAATTTACTTTAACTGAGTTGGGCCAATACACACAGTTGGCCCGTAAGAAGTCAACTGCCATTAAAATCAAATTGAGGGGCCAATTGATATTAAGTGATTGCTTCTTGAGAGGACGGCATAAAAAAATAATCTCCAGAAAACTCATAATGTCAAAACACATCTGTGTGCACATATTGATAACCTTAAACATTGGCCTCCTTATCTGCCAATTGTGAAAGTTTCCCCATGTCCATTGTCTCATCCTCCGCACTTCAGTCTTTCAAATGCACTGCCCATCGCTTCATCATGCACTCATCCATGCACATCCACAATACCTTCTATATACACAGATTCTTTCTCATTTTGTTCCTCTCCTATCCATCGTTACTCACTTTTGTTTTTCCTCCTTGTGAATATCCATCTCCCTTCTCACCCACCCCCTTACTTCATGTTAGTTTGTAAATGTGCTGCATTTTGTCATTCAGCTCTTCCATGAGCCTAGACCCTTGTATAAAAAAAAATCTTAAGAATGGCAGGATTCACCATTTCATCATTGTGGTTTCAATCCATCAAGTTCATAATACCGAGGAATTTTAGTTTGAATCAGAAATCCCCGTTTGCATCGAATTAAACTTGTATTGTCAAAAAAAATTAGTACTCATCACAAATAAATCTTGCAGACAATTATTGTTGTTTATTAATTTTTTATGAAGTGTAGTTGTGTGAGTGAGAGAGTGGGTGAGTGAGAGCTGTGGAATTGCACACTTGCCGGTTCCAGCAAGAGGACACATTTCTGTTGTGGTGCCATACGTCCAGCACCGCCCAGATTCACAGCAGCACTGGCTTTTTGTGAACTGATTACGGAGTGGTGAACTACATTGTCCATTGATCAGGTTCGTGTAACAAGCACCTGTTCTTTGATCTGCAACAACAATTGCAAGAAGACATTAACTTGTAATCTCAGAGATCCCACTGATTGTTGCAATAGTGGGTGAGAAGGACTTTTAAACAGTTATTCACAAGGCAACATCAAAGAGGTATTAAAAAAAGTGATACTGAGAATGAGAGCTGGGCTATTCTACATCTCAGGCCAAAATTAAATTAAGTGTGCAAAATAATTATTTAAAGGTTGACAACTTTTATAAGTATACAGGGCAGCTCTGAATGCAATGTTTGAAAGTTTTTTTAAAAACTCATATTGAGTGAGATAACCCAGTTTGCTACTGAAGCACTCATTTGTATTATATTTAAAGTAAAATCTTACAGTCAACATAAATATTATATTTAAAGTAAAATCAGCAAAAGATAAGTCCATTTTCAATTGACAGAAAAAAATATTGCATCAGCATATTAATCATGACCAAAACTGCTGGGAACAGAAGATAAAATGAAATGGAACTCATTATTCGAGTTAATTGCATATTTCATGAAAGAAGAGTGGTTTTCTTTCATTCTATAAATCCTTCTACTCTGTCAATGATAGCTGGGGTTGATGAAAGACGAGACATAATTCGACATCGTGACGTACATCAAAATTAAGTCTTTGCTTACTCTAACTTTGACTTTAAACCTCAAGAGCATTTGACCTCAATATCTAATCTGTACATATGTATCATTGCACATGAATTAAGTTTATTTCAAATCCCTACCTCAATAACATTTTTACCTGACATAACCTCTAACCTTTGACCTCTCGATGCTGAAATGTAATCAGTGCATCGTTGCATCATAATATATACTTATACCAAGTTTGATTTAAATCCCATGACTGGTTCACAAGTTAAGGCCCTGTCACACCTTGACGATTTAGCCAGCGTATGCCGACGTATGAAAAATTTGTCTAAAACGCTGGCACACGTCAAATACGTATGGGTAAGTTTTGTATGCGTTAAGAGCATGATGGCATACGTCATAGTATGCTGGCATACGTCATTGTACGCTGGCATACATCGTAATACGCCAAGCTCGTCGACAAATATTAAGCATGCTGAAAATTTTCCGACGTGCTCGGCGTATGACTCACATGTTCCGCATCACGCTGGACATAAGTTGAAGGCACGTTACGCGGTCATTGATACACGTCGACACACGTTACTTGTACGTTACTCATAAGTCGAAACACGACGAGGTAATGTTTAGCTTACCCGAAACTTATTTCTAACCTATGAGTTTCATGTAGTAGGCACGTTACGCGATCGTTGACACACGTCGAGACACGTTACTTGTAAGTTACTCATAAGTCGAAACACGTCGAGGTAATGGTTAGCGTCAGTGTTCCAGACTCCCTGTTTTTTTTCTTTTATTCGGAATGACGGTGATATTGACACTTCAATTTCAAGTGCGGTTATAATATAATATAATTAATAGCCTGCCGCTCAACGATGTAATTCATAACCACACTAGAAATTGAAGTGTCAACATCACCATCATGCTGAAGAAAAAAATAATAATAATGAAGAAATAAAAAAAAAACAGGGAGTCTGTAACACTGACATTAACCATTACCTTGACGTGTTTCGACTTATGAGTAACTTACAAGTAACGTATGTCAACGTGTGTCAACGATCGCGTAACGTGCCTACAACTTATGCCAGCGTATGCGGAACGTGTGTCATACGCCGAGTACGTCGAGAAATTTTCAACATGCTGAAAATTTGTCGACGTACTACGACATATGCCAGCATACTACGACGTATGCCAGCATGCTCTTAACGTATACAAAAACTTACCCATAACGTATTCGACGTGTGCCAGCGTTTTAGCCAAATTTTTCATACGTCGGCATACGCTGGCTAAATCGTCAAGGTGTGACAGCGGCTTTACACTTTGATGTCTAGTGTGGTTATGATTTGAATCGTCGGAGCCGCAGCCTTTTAATAGGCTACGCCACGTGATCGTCGGCGATACGCTGCCGCGCTATCCATAAGTTAGACTATCGTTGGGCATAGGTTGTGAACGCCGACAACACGCTCAGCATTCGTTGGTATAAGTTATCTATATGTGATTGAAACGTTCTGTGTACGTAACTAATACGTTATGCATACGTCCAACTCGTTATGAATACGTCAAAAACTGGAAGAAAACATCAATAGTTCAGCGTACGCCAGCGTTTTTCATACATTTTGATACCTTGCCATAATCTGGCTACAACGTCAAGGTGTGACAGCAGCTTAACCATTAAACCATCACCAGGCATGCATATATATATATATATATATATATATATATATATATATATATATATATATATATATATATATATATATATATATATATATATATATATATATATATATATATATATATATATATATATATATATATATATATATATACAGAGCCTGGTGTTGGCGCAGTGGTTAGGGCAGCAGCTTGGGATCCAAAAGGTCCTGAGTTCAAGCCCCGTTGGGCCACTGAATTAATACACCAGGGGGTTGACTCAGCCTGTCATCCTTCCGAGGTCGGCGAAATGAGTACCAGTGCACTGGGACGGTGTACACCCCGGTTAAAATAGGTGTACCATATCCCTGTGTCGTAAGAGGCGACCAGGGTTGCGTCAGGAAGGGCATCCGGCGTAAAACATGTGCCAAATCACTATGCGGATCATACGGATGATCCGCTGTGGCGACCCCTAACGGGAGCAGCCGAAAGAAGAAGAAGATATATATATATATATATATATATATATATATATATATATATATATATATATATATATATATATATATATATATATACGATGTCTGTCTAAAAAGTAACGGGATTGAGCCTGCTGCGTGCTCCACTTACACAATTTGAATGAACTGGTTGCGTCACAGTCTTTCGCAACATTCCAGCAATATAAAAGGTGTGTTCAAAAAGTATCCAACCTTAATTTTTCATGCGTAAACAAATGAAGCAAGGGAGGCGTGGTTTGGTGCACGTATGTAGGCGATCCTAATCCGTATGCGTGAATATTTTCCCACCTGCAGAAGCTGTCAGTCGCCGACAAACCACCGGTGAGTGAGGAAGTGTAAGTGAGCACCGTCGGATTTTCGTTTTTGACAAAATGACGGAAAAACTTGAACAACGCTGCTGCATCAAATTTTGTATAAAGTTTGGCGATTCCCAAGTGGAAACAATCCGCAAGATTCAACAGGCCTTCGGGAACGAAGCAATGGGCACCACACAGATAAAAGAGTGGTACAACCGCTTCAAAGATGGTCGCATATCAGTGGAAAGTGAAGCACGTTCTGGTAGGCCCTCAACATCCCGAAATGAGATCCTCATTGACCAAGGGAGGACCCTGCTGAAGCAGGATCATCGAATCACGATCAGAGAACTTGCAGACGAGGGGGGGGCATCAGCATTGGATCCGTTCATTCCATTGTGAGTGAGGATTTGGGCTTAAGGAGAATCTCAGCGAAGTTCGTGCCAAAGCTGCTAACGATCGAGCAGAAGCAACTCTGTTTGGAGATCGCACAGGACATGCTGGAGACTGTGAACAGCGATCCCAACTTCTTCAACACAGTGATCACTGGCGATGAGACCACAGTGATCTGTCATTTTGTCAAAAACGAAAATCCAACGGCGCTCACTTACAGTTCCTCACTCATAGGCGGTCTGTCGGAAACTGACAGCTTCTGCAGGTGGGAAAATATTCACGCATACGGATTAGGATCGACTACATCAGTGCACCAAACCACGCCACCCTAGCTTCATTTGTTTACGCACGAAAAATTAAGGTTGGATACTTTTTGAACACACCTCGTATATGATTGGTGATGGTTTATTGTGCTCATTGTGTGATTTTTTTTTACAGGTCGTGCTTTACACGTTGTCTGGTCTGAGTCGTCGAGCTATGAGTCGTGAGCACAGAGTCAATCTGAAGTTTCTTGCCAAGCTTGGCAAAACACCTTCTGCATCCTTCGCATTGCTGCAGCAAGTCCATGGGGAAGAAACCATGTCACATACACATGCATTTGAATGGCACAAGAGGTTAAAAGAGGGACGCAGTAGGTTGAAGATGATCCATGGTGTGGAAGATCTCCAACGAGCAGAAAGGCGGACAACATCGAGCGTGCAAAGCAGATGGTGCACGCAGATCATCGACTCATGGTGTGGATGATTGCTGAGCAACTTTCCATCAACAAGGACACTGTCTGGAGCAGCATCACGTAAAATCTCTAAATGCACAAGGTGTGCACAAAGATGGTCCCCAAGCTGTTGTCTGTGGACCAGAAACAGCAAAGTGTCACTGTCTGTCAAGACATTATCGAGCACCTCGAGGACGATCTAGATCTGCTCGGGAGAGTCATCACTGGCGATGAATCCTGGATATTCGAATACGATCCCGAGACCAAATGGCAGAGTGGTAAGTGAAAAAGTCCAGCATCACCAAGACCAAAGAAAGCAAGGATGTCGTAGTCGAAGGTCAAGGTGATGCTCATCGTGTTTTTTGACATCAAGGGCATCGTTCACTTCGAGTTTCTACCACAGGGTCAAACAGTGAATCAATACGTGTTCAAGGAGATCCTCCCGCACCTCATGAGATCAGTCCAGGACAAGAGGAGGGATCTGTGGTTGAACAAAACCTGGGTGCTCCACCATGACAACGCCCCTGCTCACAGTGCCCTGAGCATCCGACAGTTTCTGGCGGAGAGGAACGTGCCAACTTTGGAGTAACCCCCGTATTCGCCAGATTTGGCCCCTCGTGATTTTTTCCCATTCCCCAAGTTCAAGGGGGTGATCAAGGGGACCCGATTTCCAGAAGTGGAGGCCATCAAAAGGGCCGCGATGACAGAGCTCCTGAGGATTCCAGAAGAAGCCTTCCGGGGGTGCATCAAAGCGTGGAAAAAGAGGATGGAAAAGTGTGTGAGACTGGAGGGAAACTATTTTAAAGGGGACAAGCTGTGATTTCAATATATTTTTTGGAATAAAATTTCTGTGAAGTCAGCCCCGTTACTTTTTAGACGGACCTCGTATGCATATTTACACATATTCATATGCTTGGGACAAAAGGATACTGAGGTTAAGGCCTTTTCTACCATTGAATTAACACCAGGCGGGGTTGACTCAGCCTGTCACCCTTCTGAGATCAGCGAAATGAGTGCCAGTGTACTGGACTAATAACAATTTGGGGTAACCTGCATGGGAGTGGCGGCCCATCCAGGAGGTCGCCAATTAGACAATATTTACACATTCTCCTGGCCAATGAAACTGCCTCAGCAGTCCGATGTGCTTTTACGACACAAAAGGAATGGTGTTATTAGCCCCCTTTGAACTTATTCTGAAACGGGGGCGTTTCGATTTTGTCTCGATTTTCGTGAAAGTGTGTGCTTGTGCATGTGTGTGTGCGTGCGTGCATGCATACGTGTGTGTGTGTGTGTGCCCGAAACCATATCTTAGATAAGTCTGGACCGATTTTATTCATACTTGGCACAAAGACAACATATGATGGTATACATATGCACTTCATTCTTTTTCGAGATCAGATCCAAGATAGTCGACTGGTAGCCATTATAGTTGTAAAAAAAAACTCAATGTTGAACACGTCCTCAAACCATTTCTCAGACATGCATTTACCAATGTTGTTAAATTTGGCAACCAGATAAAGAATGAAAGCTTACATAAACACGTCATTTTTTTTGAGATCAGGTCCAAGATCACCGACTGGTGGCCATTTTGTTACATAAATGTCTCCCCAACCATTTCTCAGAAATGTATGGTCCGATTTTGTTCAAGCATCACCCAAGCACAGCACATGATGGCGTACAAGTGCCCCCCACTTTATTTTGCGATCAGATCAAAGATGGCCGACTGGTAGACTGTTGGCCATTTTAGTTGTACGTAAATATGGGCTCGACCTTTAATGGAATGCAGCAAAGTTATTAAAACAATGGGGGCTTTGATGTTTTATGTCTTTTTTACAATATATATATATATATATATATATATATATATATATATATATATATATATATATATATATATATATATATATATATATACAATGCGTGCAAAGTTGGTAGAAACCTTTTCCAACAGACTAACAGCTGTAATTGCTGTCAAAGATGCTTCCACCAAGTATTGACTCATCGAGATGAACACGTTTTTTTAGGAAAAGTTTTGGAGATCATACTAAAATTCACCAATTCGGCAATATTTGCCCATTCTTCTGTCTAAAACTGTTGAACTTCAGTCAAGTTGCATGGTTGAGCAGTGATGGACAGTATTCTTCAAATCATGACACAGATTTTCGATTGGATTTTGGTCAGGGCTCTGACTGGGCCACTCAAGGATATTTATCTTTTTGTTGCTTAGCTACTCCAGTGGAGCTTTGGCTGTGTGCTTTGGGTCATTGTCATGCTGAAATATGAACTCCATCCCAATTTCAGCTTTCTTTCAGAGGGCAGCAGGTTTTCCTCTCGGATTTTTCTGTGTTTTTCTCCATCCATTCTCCCTTCTATCATGACAAGTGCCCCAGTCCCTGCTGATGAGAAACATCCCCAGAGCATGATGCTGCCACCACCATGCTTCAAAGTAGGGATGGTCTTCTTTGTGAAATGTGCTTTGTTGGGTTTGCACCAAACGTAACTTTTTGCATTTCGGCCAAAAAGTTCCATCTTCGTTTTGGCAGACCGCAAAACGTTTTGCCACATGGTTCAGAATCTCTGGAGTGGTTTATTGCATACCTCAAATGGGACTCAAGTGAGGCTTTTTTCAGTAATGGCTTCTTTCTTGTCACCCTACCGTACAGGCCAGACTTGTGGAGTGCTTGGCATATTGTTGTCACATGCACACAGTGACCAGTCTTTGCCATAAAGGCCTGAAGCTCTTTCAAAGTTGCCATTGGCCTCTTGGATGGCCTCTCTGATCAATCTCCTCCTTGCTTTGCCATCCAGTTTGGAGAGACAGCCTGATCTCAGCAGGGTCCTTGGGGTATTCAGGGTCCTTGCTCCAAGGGACATTCAAGGCCTTTGAAATATTTTTATACCCATCCTCTGTTCTGTACCTTTCCATAACTTTATCCTGGAGGTCTTTTGAAAGCTCCTTGGTGTTCATGATTGAGTCTTTGCTGTGAAATGCACTACCCAGCAGAGGAAACCTACAGGAACAGCTGATTTTATTCTGAAGTAATCAGGATCACGACAATTTAACACAGGTGGAGGCCAATTAATTTGGAGTGTGATTTCTAAGGTGATTGGTTTCATCTGAGCTCATTACCTCCACCACCAAAGGTGAAGGAAGTTATGTTTTCACCCCTCTCGATCTGTTTGTCTGTCTGTCTCTGTGTGCAGGATATCTCAAAAAGTTGTGGATGGATCTAGATGGAATTTGGTGGGCAGATTGGGTGTGTGACAAAGATGAACTGATTAAATTTTGGTGAAGATCCCGATCAGATGGCTTGAATTTTTTCAGTGATTCTTCATCATTGAGAGATAGGGCCAAAAATGATATGTAGCACAATATCTCAAAAAGTCGTCGACGGATTTGGACGAAACTTGGTGGACATGTTGGGTATGTGAGAAGGAAGAATTGGTTCAATTTTAGGGAAGATTAAAATCCCGATCCGGATTAGATAATTTTTAAGTGATTCTTCACCATTGAGAAACAGGGCCAAAAACGATATATAGCGTGCTTTTTCAAAAATGTATTGGACCCAATATGTTCTCTTGAGTCAGGCATGACGTGGTGGAGGTATGTGCTCTCCCGAGTGCCCTTCTAGTTTACAATTGTTATTATAAGGGGGATGGACACTTATCCAACAAATATATTCTAGTTTTGCATTTTTAGTTAAATGTCTGAAATTTGTAGAATTTGTTTTTCACTTGGAAGTTGCGGGTTATGATGTGAAAATAAAATGTAGAAAAAGTCTAATTGAATGCAATTTAATTCCAGGCTATACGGCAACAAAAGGTGAAATTTGTGAAAGGGGGTGTCGACTTTTATAAGCACTGTCTGTATATGTATGTATCATGATATCTCTAAACGTTGTGAATGGGTTTTGACAAAACTTGGTGGATGAGTTGAGTTGCTGACAAGATTAACAAGCTGATTAGAATTTAGTTAAGATAAGGATGTGGATCCGGCCTTTCAGTGGAAGACAAAAGATAAACTGTTCAGCGAAGCAGAGGAATGCACTCTACCAAGTACCTTTCCATTTACTTCAGTGCTTATGTTCGTTACTTAGGAGATCATACTAAAATTCGCCAATTATATGAATGCATGTGTATATGTATGTGTCTGTATGTCGACATGTATGCTCTGTATGTGTGAACCCTCTCGAATTGAAAATGACTTGGCTGATCTCCATCACATTTTCATACATCCTGGGGGTACCCAGTGTCTGGTCAGGGCTCCAAATAATCCACCCGAACCAAACCCCTTCCCACAAGAGTGGGTGTTTTCTTCTTTTTTTAATGAAAAAATTCTGATTAATGTTGTAATCACTTACCCCATCCCTCGACATCACTCTCACATTGTCATCATTTCCACTGTGGCTTTCAATGCATTTCTGAACTTTCAAGTGAAGACAATATAACAAAGAAATTGTCCAGAAACGTATTGTTTGGGTCAGGTCAGGTCAGGTCAGGATGAGTTATTTTGGAATTCAAACAGATTATCCAAAATGGCTGCAGGCTCTTCACCAGATGTTGTGAATCAAATATTTGAAAGGTGACAATAGCTTTACATACCAATATTAAAAATCAGCAGAGTTTGCAAAAGGAACATGAACATTTTTCTGCAACTGATCCATGGCAACGAATATGGCACCGAATTTGCTCATTGAAAACTCTGGCCAAACACCTAAATAAACAACCCACAGTGAGATTTAAAATGGAACACAGGCTGTTCGCATGTGGCGTTTATTCCACAGGAATGTTCATGTTTTCAGACAGAATGTAAAATATGCTGGCTTTTTCCCAGTTCTGTCGGATTTTGAGGTTAATCAGGCATGTTGAGGAACTCGAGTTATTAAAAAAAAACTTTTACACCACTTTGTGCTAATATCAGTTTCAATGCAAAAAAAAAAAACAATAAAAATACATTACGTGGTGTTGTGACAATATTATTTTACATCA
The DNA here is from genome assembly GCF_056783735.1 of Eptatretus burgeri. Lineage (NCBI taxonomy): Eukaryota > Metazoa > Chordata > Myxini > Myxiniformes > Myxinidae > Eptatretus > Eptatretus burgeri. The sequence goes on from NC_140972.1 coordinate 41,141,516, forward strand.
GAATTTGGGTGGATTATATGTACTATTAAATTAAAAAAAAAATCTAGTTTATTTTTTCCCCATCAACAGAAAAATAACTAAACATCTCTGCCGCATTGAGAAAATATTGGAATCTTTGATGGATGTGTTTGTCTATCTCTCGTCTTCAAAGTCCAAAGCAAATGGCAAAAGCTTCAAAGCCTGAAGCAGTTATAAAACCTTCACAATACATGCATTTGTCTTGTGAATAACAAACAGCAATTATGTAGATTGTTCTCATAGGTGCCCACAGGTGTATGCATTATGCATCAGTCCATGGATTACATTTTGGAAACTAGAAGGGCACTCGGTGGAGCGCATGCCTCCACCAAGCTTATTAGTGCAAGTTTTGTATCCCACTGGTAGGCTGGAACTGGATTTAAACCTGAACCAAAATCTAATCAGCTTGATATTGTCACCGAACCGACTCATCCACCATGTTTTGTCCGAATCCGTCCGTAAATTTTTGAGTTATCGTGATACATTTCTGTTTTAGCCCTATCACTCAATAGCAACGAATCACTAAAAAAATTCTCATATTCAGACAGATCTTCACCAAAGTTGAATGAACTCCTCCTTGTCGTACACTCAAGTTATCCACTAAGTTTCGTCCAACTTCGTCCATAACGTTTAGAGATATTGAACTACATATCATCTTTAGCCCTATCCTCAATGGTAAAGAATCCATAAAAATTATGAGTGTCCAGATCCGTATTCGGATCTTCACCAAAATTAAATCAATTTGTCCTTGTCCCGCATTCAAACCTGCTCACCAAATCCGTCCACAACTTTTTGAGATATCCTGCTCACAGATAAACAGACAAAAAGACAGGGGTGAAAACATAACCTCCGTCCACCTTCAGTTGGCAGCGGAAACAAGAACAGCACGTGGTGGAGTGTGTATCTCTGCCAGGCTGAACAGTTTAAGTTTTGCATCCCACTGATAAGCAGGATCTGCATTTTGACCTTAACCAAAAATTAATCAGCTTGTTCCTGTCACCTAACCAACTCATCCACTAAATTTCGTCATAATCTGTCCACAACTTTTTTTAATTTCATGCCATACTGTATTTTGTTTTTGGCCCCATTTCTCTTAATGGTGACGAACCACTTAAAAAAAAATTATCGGGTCTGGATGTTCACCAAAATATTTTCAATTTATCCTGGTCAGACACAAAACATGTCCACCAACTTTTGTCCAACTCCGTAAATAACTTATTGACATATCGTGTGAAATGTAGATTTTGGCCCTATCTCTAAATGGTGAAGAATCACTGAAAAAATTATGGAATCTGGATCTGGATCTTCACCAAAATCTAGCCAATTTGTTCTTGTTACACATCCAACCTATAAACCAAGTTTATTCCAAATTAGTCCATAATTTTTTGAGATGTCATGCTCACAGAGAGAAAGATAAACACGTGAACAAAAAAATAAAAATAATTTATATGTGGATCCTCACCAAAATCAAATCAATTCGTCCATAGCAGACGCGCAACCTGTCCACTAAATTTCATCTGAATATGTCCATAACTTTTTGAGATATTGTGCGCTGTGTCATTTTTGGCCTTATCACTCCATGGTGAAGAGCCACTTCAAAAATTCTCAGATCCGGATCCAGATCCAGATCTTCATCAAAATCAAATCAATTCGTCCTTGGCAGACACCTAACCTGCCACCAAGTTTCATCAGAATCCGTCCATAACTTTTGGAGATATCCTGCTTACAGTTAGACAGACAGATAAACATACAAATGAAAATTCACTCATAGGGTGACAACTTGGAGAAATGGAGTGACACTCGAGAAAGAACATACCACCGCCAGGCTGAATAGTTTACATGCCACTGAGAGGTCGGATCTGAATGTGGACCTTAACCAAAATCGAATTTGCTTGTTCTTGTCACCTCACCAACTCTTCCACCTCATTTTGTCACAAGTCGTCCACAACCTTTAGAGATAACATGCTATACATAGTTTTTGGCCCCATCTCTCAATGGTGAAGAATAACCTGAAAAATTCTCGAATCCAGATCCGGATTTAGATTTTCACCAAAATCAAATCAATTAGTCCTTGTCACACACACCCAACCTGTTCACCAAGTTTAATCCAAATATGTCTTCAACTTTTTGAGATATCATGCAATATCGTTTTTAGCCTGATCTCTCAATGCTGAAGAATCAGTTGAAAATTAAATAATTCTTGTATCCAGATCTAGATTCAGATCTTCACCAAGATTGAAACAATTCTTCCTCGTGGCACTCCCAACCTGTCTACCAAGTTCCGTGTGAATCCATCAATAACCTTTTGAGATATTGTGCTATATATTGTTTTTGGCGCTATCTCTCAATGGTGAAGAATCACTTTTTTAAATCCTCAGATCTGGATCTGGATTCGGATCTTCACCAAAATTTAGCGTTGCCATCCTTGGCCAGTCACCTACATAAACCAAAAAATTCAAACCGATTCCTTGAAAACTGTGGCCAAAAATCGTATGACAAACAGCCAGACAATCAACCAGAGAAACGGACAGACAAACGGACAAGTTTTCTTTTTTTTTCGTCAAGTAACAGACAAGGGTAAAAATGTAACCTCCATCTACCCTCGGTGGCATTGGTAAAAAATACTAAATTAATTGCTAAGGCTATAGAGCATGTGAAATCAATATAATAAGTGGTGTTTGCTCTTTTGTATTCGCTTGTGGATGCTATTGATGGCCTCTCCTCTGAGCTGTCTACCCTGGGTTTGAATCCTCTGCCCAGGTATAAACTTTCACCCTGGTGTTCCACAGACAGGACGATTCACCAATGTATTTACCATCCCTTGGATGGACTTTAAGTTGGGCGTCCCGTCTGCCAGTTTTAGTTGGTGGACGTTAAAGATCCCACGGAGTTCTGCACGAAGAGTAGGCGAGCTATCGCCACAGCACACTGAACAAATTACAAATTCCTTCCCCGACTTCCTGTGTTGAAGTGGTGACCCATCCAGGATTGTAACCCATAGCTAATGAAGCTGCCGAAAACAGCTTTATGCACCTAATGGTACAAGGGAGATAAACAAACATAAACAAACAAACTAAATAATAGGTATCAAAAATATTTGGTGATCCTTATTGTATTTTCATGTATAAATGGGTAAACATAAAGCAACCACCAATCCAACAACGATTGCTGTTTAATCGTTCGTACATGACAATACAATAAATATTGCTATATCTCTTGATACCTACTATTAATCACTACATGACCACATCACTAATGTTGTAGTTGAGGAAGAAAGAACCATTTTATCGAAACAATATGTTTGCCTTTACATCCATCATCTGGACATTGACGCATGACTCCACTTTTCCAGAGGACACTGTCAAGGAAGTAGGTCGTTGAGAGTATTGTGTTTCAGTAAATTACAATAGACATAAATATAACAATGATATATTTTTGCTCTTTCATATTGATTTATTGAGTTTGTATATACATGAATATACGATGTGGTTTTGCATTCACTCTGCTGTGTTTGCAGTAACTGTGCATGGCTACATCCTCATGACGCAAACCCAAATACCACTCAGACCCCTGCAAAATCATGGTATGTTGTACAACTATTTCCTCTAGTTTGCTTTTCGTGCCATTGATTGCTATCACAAGGTACAGTGAAAGCTCTAGTAAAGGATATTATGCCTACTATGCCTGTACTATGTCCATATCCCAGCACTTTACCCAACCTCTGCAAGTCGTAATTCTACAGCCAAGCACAAGCAATAAATTCTATCAGAATAACCACACACAATTGTCTCCTCTTTCCTAAAGATAATGTGGTATCTTAACAACCATAAGCAAATGCGAATTTCTAACTTCTAACAGGAGGATTTCTAACTCCATCTGAAGGATGACGTGCTCAGTGATACAGTGTTCCATTCTCACTGGACCGGAATTTAAAATTTACACTAATTCAACTCAATTGAGAAATTAATCCGGAGAATAGAGAACTCAAATGGCAAGGGTGTCCCAACATATATATATATATATATATATATATATATATATATATATATATATATATATATATATATATATATATATATATATATATATATATATATATATATATATTCTAATGTTGAGAAGTAAATAAAAGCTGCAAAACTTGAGTTGAAATAATTATCTTTAAGGTACAATTTCATGATGAAACACTCACCGATACACCTGGACTGATCAGGGCCGGTGATGTAACCACTTGGACATGTACACTGGTAACTTCCCACCGTATTCTTGCATTCTCCACCATCGCAGATTCCAGGAATGGTTTGACACTCGTCAATATCTGTACGCACAGAACACAAGATTTTATGTCTTCATATAAAAAGTGAATGAAAAAGTTAAGGTACCATAAGGAGCTTGAATGTTCAAATTACGAGGTTGTTTACAGCATAAGAGTAGATTACATGCTCGGTGAAACCCATTTTCTAATTTCCTGCTAGCTTTGTGTCTGCCAAAGAAAATTCCTCAATATGAGATCATTCAAAATTACCAGGCATGAAGAAAATGACCTCTTGCAATGTGACATGCCAGTGGAATGCTTGTGTAAAGGGAAAACATACTTGGGGGAATATACTTAAGGCACAACCAGAATATATTTTTGTTACAGCCGTTGTTGAGTGCAAGTTCTCATTTGATTCCAGGCTTTCTTCCATCAACTTTCAATCTGTTAATGTCAGACCTCAAAGTTAAGGTATACAAGCCATTGTCGTTTGTTGTCACGATGCAATGGCCATTTCAGCCCAAATCAAGTTAGAGTTCAACGCAACCAACGATCGATGTGGACGCAATGCAGACTTCCCTTTGATGTAGAAACCTGAAGCATCATCAAAGGATTTCTAGAATGGGGGAAGTATATTTCTCACTTGTTTTGTGATCAAATATTTGAGGATGACTAATGGAAGTGGAAAGGTACACACGGAGACATGGAGAACTCACATTCTTGATAAGTTGTCCTGGTTTCTTTGGAGGTTTCCGACAGGTGAAATTCTTAGTGGATCAGGATGACCTGGAAATCTCTGTTCATGATTTAAGCTGGAGGTTCTTTGTGGACAATCGCTTGGTGATATATTGTTTTGTTTCTCCTTTCAAGGAATTTTGATACATATAATCAACGGTTCACATAACTGGAACACAGGTACTCATGCGCGGGGAAAAAAAAATAAACAACAAACAGACAACTAAATGCATACTTCAAAGATGCTCAGAAAGCTGAAAAGCAAACTACCACAACAGAGGCTTTTGATGGAAGGTTTTCTCATCTCGTGTATATAAAGATTCTTCCATGATAATTCTGATATACTGAGATTTCAAAATTTAAGTGTACAAAATTAAGTTTATAAATTTTGACAATATAATTTATAAGCTAAATTGTAAGTTTATAGCTTTTAAGATTAAAAACAAAGATTGAAGGAGAACGCGCCAGCGAAGAAGAAGAACAAGAGGGGGAGGCTCAGGAACGTCTCGGACGAAAGAAAGAGCGGTTTGCGAGTGTCTCGACTGGAGTGGGCGTTCTGAGAGATCAAAGATGCATACCAAGCTGAGAGGCGCATCAAAAATCGGAGTGACGATTGGGAGAGCAGATGAACGTGCTCGAAGCTGACAAAAAATATTTTGTGAGTACCAAACCATTTCTACTAGTACACACTCATTCATTGGAGAACCAAATTAAAAAAAATTGTGAACGCTGCATGTAATATAAAATAACACCAATGATTATTTCCATTGTTGGGTGGTCGCTAGACTACCCTTAGTCTCAGGTTTTCTGTCTGTCTGTATGTTGGGCGGTCGCTAAAGTACCCTTATTTTCACTTTTTCCATCTGTCTATGTTTGTTTGTTTGTTTGTTTGTATGTCTGTATGTAATGGACAGCTCTGGAGGCCAGAGGAGTTAACCGATTTTGATGAAACTTTACAGGTAGGTTCATACCAGGATCTAGTTCTCTGCTTTTGAGCACCGTTGCTATGGACACCACCGTTGCCTAGCAACGGGACTTTGAAATTTTTGAAAAATCCTAAAAATATATATTTTTTCGAAAATCAAAAATCGACTTCCAGGCTTATATGCGCACTATAATCAACCTCTTTGTCAAAATATTTCAGCCCGATCCGTCAAAAACTGTATGACTAGTATGCAATTATGTAGCGACCACCCATGTCGCCTACCGGCTTGTCTCAATATCAGTTTGTGTTGTAGTACTATGAGATATATATGAGAAGTGTTATAATTATCCTTGTGTGTAGTTTAACATCCTACCAAAGAACCCATCGTTACAAACAGGTTACTTCCCCCAGAATTTGACTATTTTTGTATGATCTAGTTGGAATACAAACTTCACCGGGAGTGGTGCTTCCCGAACATGTTTACATAGATCGACAATTGGGATACGCCCCCACCCTTAACCCCCAGGACAATGAATTTATTTTTTTACCACCTAAAACCTTCCAGTACACACCCCAAATATTGTTGTGGGCCGGGGTTCAGTGACTATAAACGACCACTATCTGGAGCAGTGGAGTCGTCTCCCACCGAACACCAGGAATTTAGGTCGTGACTCTCAGATAAGTCCGAAGGTCACGAGTCCCTTAGCGGACCGTGGTCGCCAATACTTCGACGGCGTGGGGTAGGGTTAATTGCCTAATTTCAATATACCTAAGTACCCACGTCGTCCAACTACCAGGGAAAACCACACCCTTGGCTGACTCTGTACGGACCGAGTCGCAGGTACCGACTCGGATCCAGCATAACCGAGCGGAGTTACCAGAGCCACGCCGATCCCAATGACAACTTACCGGCCCAAACGGCCTCGCTATTTCTCAACTTCGAACCATGCTGGGTCAATGAAAGAAAACACAAACAACGAACTGGAACATTTAACAGGGGATTTATTTTACAATAATAATCGGGGAGGGAAGCACACAAAGAGCAGTGTTATCCGAATAAGAAATGTAATGAAAAGGAACGAAAACACTTAACAGCTCCACTTAACAGACTGGGCACGCACACACACACACACACACACACACACACACACACACACACACACACACACACACACACACACACACACACACACACAGAAACTGGTCCCCGTGGGTCTATTTCGGTCCTCAGCCGGGCGGGGGTACCTGTCCCGCCTCGTGTGGTTTACTCAAGCTTGTCCGGTGGCGGGACTCAAACCCACCGCCAACAATGCCGCACCAAGTTACGGGGACCAAGAATGGTGCCACGGACGCCAGCCAGCACGGCCACAGACAAAGCAAATCACCACCGGACTGCAGACCCTCCGCAGTCGCCACGAAGACACTGGTCTGCCGAAAAAACCTGCTCCTCACGACCACTGTGCAGAACCCTCGTCGACCAAGCCAATCGCCCCCAATGACTGCTCACCACTCGACTTATCCTTCCCCTCCCCCGCGGGTCGATGGAAACGCTCTGAGGTACTCGCCTCCGGATTGGACGAGGGGGTTGTCCGGCGACTCGTGGCCGACGTTGATTGGATGAGCTCACAGGGGGCGGAGGGAACCTCACCCCTGTATGTGACACGATGCACGTGGGCGATGGCGTTGTTGTTGTAGTTGGTGATGTAGAGGATGTAGTTGTTGAAGATCTAAACACCTAGCTAAAAAAATAACTCATAGCACACACATGTAATTCCCATTAGACAGAAGGAAGGGTTCCAACTAATAACACATACTTATCGAAATAACTGAGCTGAAATAACTGTCTGTGTTCAATGGCTTCCATATTCACACCACACCACCATGAGTGTGTTTGGTTACCAAGTTTTTTGTGGAGTGCTCGCCAAATAGCTTAAGCACCGCATTCAAAACCGATGATAAGGAACGCCTAGCTTGGCAAGCACTAGCTAGCTGCTTGGTAGCTGAACACACCCCAGTTTATAACTCATTCCGTCCAGCGGTACAGGAGTTCATACAAGTCACACAAACACAAACACACTTTTTGAATTGTATATAGTTCGAGTTTGATTTCAAACAGGATGTTGCTTGATTTATCTTGATCAATCTGTGATTGATTCTTGAGCCGTTAAATCTGGTGTTAGCTTAGTGGTGAGGGTGGTGGCTTGGGATCCTAGGGTCCTGAGTTCAAACCCCATTGGCTTCTGAATTAAAATACACCAGGAGGTTGACTCAGCCTGTCATCCTTACGAGGTCAGCAAAATGAGCACCGTGTACTGGTAAGGGGGACACTGCATCAGCGGCATAGCCGCGTCCCAACCAATGATGCAACCAGCAGCCACAGGCTGCACTCGATAGAGAGAGATTCTTGAGCCAATTACGAACTGTTGGATTTGGTCCTTTGTAGGCAGGGTGTTTCACCAAAGAGTGCATCGTCCATCATTTGGATGTTAAGCTGGGGTCCATATGCTAGCATTGTTGCTTGTCAACTTTCAAGATTCCACTATCATTTGACGAAGAATAGTTGAGTTATGGCTGGCACACTAGCCAAACTCAAAATTCCTGCCTTAACCAGCTCCAGTCAAACAATAGACTTGGCAAGCCACTTCATGAAAGACTTTGGCCAATTATATAATATGTTCTATGATCCCATGACCCCATGCTGTGGCATATGTTGACAGAAGAAGGAGACAAAGAAGAAGTCGTTTAAAACATCGTGGTGATGTGTTGGTGTGTTTGGCATTCCCACCTGAGCACATTGCTCATGATGCCACATGAAAATCCCATATACAGTACTGTTATGCTTTGGCATGAATTGTCCCCTAATGTTGTAATTCATGAAAAACTACAAGCTCGTCCACGAGCCTTAAACATTGGAGAACAGTTCAATCTAAAACATATACAAGTTTGGAGCATTTTCGTAGGACTCGGAATGCCAAATACAGCAGACAGAGCGTGTGAGAATGTTGTCATGATCACTGAAAGCACATTTGGTGAGTGTTATTGCCATATGCGACAACAAAGAGAAAACAATCAATATGCATATACAACAATGCAGACACCATTTCACAATGACACATTATATACTGCTTGTGAATTGTTTTAAACTCATTACAATTTGAATTTTATACATTTAACACAAGAGCTACAGGTTGGATGGAAAAGAGCAGAAAAATAATTGCTATTACTTTCTGTTTACACCACCTTGTTTTATTTACCTTGATCTCAGGTTCATGGAGGCAATTCATGTACATTATCGCATGTATGTCAAGGATGTTGCACAGTGACTCAAGATCGTTCATCACAAGGAATAAAAATAACAAGAAAAGAGTAGGACAATGTTGCCCATTCACTGAGACGTGCATCTTTGGTGCAATGATGTTGCAGACATTGATGTGGGACAAGCGCAAGGTGTTGTGTTTCAACTGCAGAGGACTCGACAACCATTAGGAAGTACGTCGGAAAGTACTGAAGCAATGAATCATATTCCCTGTGATTTGGAATTTTCAATGAGTAAACCGGAAAGAGATTTAAGCACCTCCACAAAAGTGGGATGCATGTCCTCCACACAGGGACCATCGCTTAACACCTCTAGTGATACCGTGAGCAAAGCATGGGGCCATGTGTGTATGTAAGGGAAGGTGTCTCACAAAGAGCAGCTGGAGAAGCTACAACCAAACATGTACATTTTATCGACACCATGTACTTTTATCACTTCCCTGATGTGAATAACATCATCATCATGTACCATGCATTATGCAATGTGTGGGCTCTGCTAAAGCAGTGACGAAGCTACAATCCTGGACGGGTCGCCACTCCGACTCAGGAAGTCAGGGCAGGAATTTGGAATTTGTTCATGGTGCCGCCAATAGTTCACCTGCACTTTGCGAAGGACACCGGTGGGATCTTTGACATCCACCGGCTAATTCCAGTGGATGGGATGCCCAGTTTATTGTCCATCCGAAGGACGGCATACACATCGATGAGTCAACCTGCCTGTGAAACACCGGGATAACAGTTCATAGCTGGGTCGGAATTCTAACCCAGGCTCGGCAGCTTGGAGGCGAGTGTACGTACCTATCGGCCATCCTGCCAGCCCTTTGCCAAAAACTATTCATAAAAACTACTGAAATTTTTGTAAGTGAGGTGTAACGTCCATTTTCATTGTGCAGTCATCAAGAATGTTTATGCTGATACTGTGCTTCCTCTCAGTCGCTCAGTGAATGCCAAGTTTCAATCCAAGGCAAATACATTAGCCACTGTGCTAATGGTGGAATGTACAAGGTAGCAGGAACCAGGAGTTGCTAATCTCGTGGAACATAATTTACATCCTGCAATTCATGGTGCAGTGAAAAGAATGCCAATGTCAATAAATAAGCAGTTTTCGGTGTGAGAGAGGCAATATTTCCAGACAGGAGGTTCACGAAGAGGTCGAATAGCCGATTATCAAATATTTGTGCAGATTGTGCAGAAAGTGATTTTTCTTGGACACCATTGTTTCAGTTTGAAAATTAGGGAATATGGTTTGTGGATTTGGAGTGGGAAACGCCTTGCATTTATGTATATGTACAAGTTGGGTCACCTGATCAAGATCGAGTTACTTGGACTTTAGCAAATCATCAAGAACATTGATGTTTAAATAGTACAGCGGATAAGCACAATAATTGTGCGTTTTATGAGAAAAGCATGAATTTTCTGACATAGTTAGTGAATACCATAAGGTGTATTTTCAGATGTGGAGGGAAGTCAGATTTGACCTCTGAGGACCGTGAGAGGTCAAATCCAACGTGGCTGCCAGTCCACCAAGTCTAATGTTCAAACGCGTTTAATTTTGGAACTAAATAGTGTAAAAAAAACATTTAAGGTGTCATTTCCAACTAAGTTTGGAATGGCCATTCGTTTGGTGATACTTATGAGATCACCAGGAGCCAAGGAAATGCATTTCGATCAAGGTCAAGGTCAAATTACGTTAAAAACTTTTGGACATTCTTTTGGTAAAGACAATGGATTGGACCTATGCAATATAGTGAAACTTCGCTTCCATTTTGACACTATTGGGATAATAATACAAAAAAAAATTAATAGAATAGTCCCATGCTGCTAGTCTATTTAATACTTTATTAATAGCAATGATGATGATGGTAATGATAGTGATCAAAATCTAACAGCCTCCAGAACAGAAGCACAGTGCAGTGCACACTTGCACCGTCCAGTGCATCCTTTCTCACAGCAACAGCGAATCAATTCATGGCACAGTTTTGATGCTTCGGGGAGAGTGGTCCAAAGCGGCTGTCACCCAGTTGTTTCCTTTGTCCAGCGCCAGTCAGATGGCTCTGGCATCTCAGGATCCAGGACCAATGCCTGGTTCTAACAGTTGGCCTTGTAGCAAGTGCGCTTGATGTGCTGTTTGAGTGCTGCCTGGGTTGGAGGAATGTTCTCTAGAGTTCTAGACTTCTGTGTGAAGAGCTGTTTCTTGGCATGATTCACTTCCATGCTCTCACTGATTCGGTCGTACATCAGCACCACAAATCGCTCTAACAGTAACATTGATCCTTCACTGACCTCACTTGGCATGCATAGGAGTTCATTGAAAGCATCATTCACCTCTGGGAAAGACTTCCAAGTTTCCCAGGCAGTCTTCTTTGCTCTGCCAGCGAATGCAGATACAGTGTCACACCCGGTGAAAGCGTGAAGGACTGGGAGAGTCAGACACTGTGTTGGATTCATTGTGGCAACCATTTCGTGAACAGCTGTGTAACGAAAGCTTGACCCGACACCAAAGGCAAACCCACAGCTCATTAGGAGCTGTCTTGCTGAATGAAGCTACAGCCAGTACTACCACATCAGTATCAACGGTACGTATGGTCACCTTTTTAACACCCCTTTTGCACAGCATCTGCCACATGCAGAAGTAGATGAGTGTCGGCCTCCTCCTGCGAACATGGGGCAAGGCAGGCCAAGTATGACTCAGCCGGAGAGCAAAGGACTCCACTTCCATCTGTTGCATACAGTTCCTTGCCCTCTGCTAGAGGAAGATGAACAACTACACATGACAGGAAAGCAAACAATTCGGTTTTGTTATCATCGCATCGAAGGAAGTCCTTCCAGTTCTTTGGCATCACAGTGGAAGGTGCCACTCTTTTTCCTGGTGCCCTTTCCCCTCTTCTGTCTTGTTGAGGCTTTTTTTTGCGCAGTCTGATTGTTTTTCTGTTTTTCTACACTGTTTGGTTCCAAAATTAAGGACGTTTGAACATTAGACCCAGGTGACTAGCGGACATCTTGGATTTGACCTTTCAATGTCCCCTCAGAGGTCAAATCTGACTTCCCTCCACATCCGAAAATAAACATTATGGTATGACCTAACTATGCTAGAAATTTCATGCTTTTCTCATAAAATGCACAATTTGTTAAAATGTGAGAGCTTATCCACTGTACTAAAATTGTTGTTGCAAAAAAAATTAACCAGGGAGTGCAACACGGCAATGATGGGCCACAAGGGCTCATTTCCTTGTTCGAGGTCGTAGAGGATCGTGCGACAACTGCACCCATTGTAATCCTGTGGAGACTGTGGAATGTTTGCTGATTAATTTACATTCTGCATACGGAATATATATATATATATATATTTTTTAAATGTAATTGCTTTGATTGCTGAGAAATAATTCACCCTCGAACGTGATGTGGAAGGGCCGACGCATATGTCAAGCTCCGTCCCTCGCCCCGCCAACTGGACTGAGTCATGTTATTTCTAGTTTTAACATTAATTTGATTAAGAATTGCATTTATTATTTTATTATCGTGACGTTAACTGAGCTAGTATTACAACAATGGGGTACACCAAATCATTTCTGGACAATGGGCTCAGGGGTATGGAATTGTATTTTTTTTAAATATCAAAGGAAAGGCTTCATAGAGAAACAACTCATACATATATATATATATATATATATATATATATATATATATATATATATATATATATATATATATATATATATATATATATATATATATATATATATATTGCAAGAAAACAGGATTTCTATCATTTATTGAACAATCACATTTGCCAATGTGATATGAAATCATACCTTCACACTGCTGGGAGATTTCAGTCTGCTTGTAACCCACAGGACATTTGCATTCATAAGAGCCCACTGTGTTCTTGCAGTTTCCTCCTTTACACATCCCAGGAATGGCTTGACATTCGTCAACATCTGCACAAAATATAACCGATGTTGTGCACATCCTGTATCGCTTTCTGATACACCGTCCTAAAAACTCAGAAAGTTCTATTATTCTCTTGCAGTTTGACATAAGCACATGACAACCACAGTTCATTTCGTTGAGGAAATGTTTCACAAGCACATGGAAAACTTCTGGTAATAAATTACAACTCGTGTTCGGTACAGACAAGACTCCCAATTTCTACGATGCGTGTAATGTATTTGCCATGTAGAGCACAATACGTCAGTGTAAGAATTAAATGGTGTTCTGCTGTTAAAGTTTATTGTTGCATTCACGTTCCTGGTAATTTATCACTTTATATCAACATCTCAGTATTTTGATCATGCGAGTCAGAGCAGCTGTGTATTTGCAAACAATGTGGAATATGGGACAATTACTTCTTTTTTCATATGCAGCACGATGCTGTGGGGTAGCGTAATTTTCTGAGGGCATTGGTAGACCGCTGATGAAATACCCTCTAAGTTATGGCAATAATTTGGAATTTGGCCAGAGAGGCAGTGATAACTTGCCTACTCTTTGCGAAGGACACATTGGGATGTTTAATCTCCACCAAATAATTCGCCGGCAGATGGGATACCCAGTGTAATGTCCATCCGAAGAATGGCACACACATTGATGAATCACTCTCCTGTGAAACACCGAGATGACAGTTTATAACTGGGTCAGGATTCTGCATCAGGTCAGTCTTTTGGGACTGCTGCTGATATCATGCGACTCAGTGTCACCTTCCGCATGGCCGAGTTGTCGGTGATAAACTGACACCCCTCACTGGCTTTGCTCGTGGGGAAGGTGACTCTTGACACACTGCCAGGATTAAAAACAACACCTGACAAAGGGTGTATGAGCTACCTTTAGGAGCCAATGGCCATGCGGTAAGGAGGTGATGTCTCCTAAAACACACCCATCCAGATTTGCACCAGTTTGTGGCAACTCAGGTAGCAGAGAGGGGTAGTGTAACCCTTGATATGAGGTGGATGAGCTTGTATATTAGCCAAGGTCAACCATCAAAAAGTGTACGAGATAGCATTAGTCAACAGAAACCATCAAAATGTGTATGAGCGAGTATTAGCCAACAGCAATCATAAAAATGTGTACAAGCGAGTATTCACCAACAGCAATCATAAAAGTATGTATGAACGAGTATTAGCCAACAGCAACCATAAAAATATGTATGAGCTGTTGTTAGCCAATTGCAACCATAAAAAGGTGTATGAGCTAGTGTTAGCCAATGGCAACCATAAAAAGGTGTATGAGCTAGTGTTAGCCAATGGCAACCATAAAAAGGTGTATGAGCTAGTGTTAGCCAAGGGCAACCATAAAAAGGTGTATGAGCTAGTGTTAGCCAATGGCAACCATAAAAAGGTGTATGAGCTAGTGTTAGCCAAGGGCAACCATAAAAAGGTGTATGAGCTAGTGTTAGCCAATGGCAACCATAAAAAGGTGTATGAGCTAGTGTTAGCCAATGGCAACCATAAAAAGGTGTATGAGCTAGTGTTAGCCAATTGCAACCATAAAAAGGTGTATGAGCTAGTGTTAGCCAATGCCAACCATAAAAATGTGTATGAGCTAGTGTTAGCCAAGGGCAACCATAAAAATTTGTATGAGCTAGTGTTAGCCAACAGCAACCATAAAAGGTGTATGAGCTAGTGTTAGCCAATGGCAACCATAAAAAGGTGTATGAGCTAGTGTTAGCCAATTGCAACCATAAAAAGGTGTATGAGCTAGTGTTAGCCAATGCCAACCATAAAAATGTGTATGAGCTAGTGTTAGCCAAGGGCAACCATAAAAATTTGTATGAGCTAGTGTTAGCCAACAGCAACCATAAAAAGGTGTATGAGATAGTTAGCCAACAGCAACCATAAAAAGGTGTATGAGATAGTTAGCCAACAGCAACCATAAAAATTTGTTTGAGCTCGTGTTAGCCAAAGGCAACCATAAAAAAGTGAAAGCTGGTATTAGCCAACAGCAACCATAAAAAGGTGCAAGCTGCTTTCAGATAATGGCAACCAAAAAACTACACCTGTGGGAAGAGGGTGGGTGTACACAGCGTTGCTGAAGGCGTGGATGTCATGTTCCTCATCCGGTAGATGACACTGTGGGACAATTATTTCCCAACCACTTTTGTACCATTTTCATGGAACAACTGGGCACTGATATTTGTTGTCATTGCTTTTTCGTTAAAATTTTTTTAAAAAATTCAAAGCCAGACTAGACAGCCTAGAATCGAGTGTGTGCACGTCGAGGCCATCATGCCAGCCTGGACAACTACTAAGATCAGGTAGTATAAATAAGTTGTGATCTACATCTGGAGCAAGGTGAATTTCAGAGATTACAGGAGATTCTTGACAACACTTGAAAACATCGTGCAATAAGTGTGGATTTCATACACAACACTAATAACATGATATTCCTGTTAACATAGAGTGTACAAAGAGTTGTGGGAAGAACATAAAAGAGCAGTTGGCATTTTCATTACCCTGGCAGGCGCCTGTGCGAATGTTAGAGATGAATCCCCTGCGACAGGGCTGGGGTTGTGCAGGGCACATCTCGCATGGGTGTCCCCAGGCACGCCCAATGGTAGCACAGCACAATCCCTTAGTGCAGACGATGCCACTCACTTGACCCTGGCACATCTGGTTGCTCACTTGGGTGTAGCAAGGCCCTGTCCGGTAATCTGTGTAGTACATCCATATGCACAACTTTAATCAGTCTTGAGTCCATAGCATAGCTATAATATCATAATGTTGATTTCTTTTATTATTTTACTTTTTGGGACAAAAAAAAAAGGAAACCAGATTTTAATGGAACATTTTGTCTCCATCAAAGCTTTCGTCAGTCTGCATCGATGGACAAGTTAAACAATGATTTTTTTTTTCAACTGAAAGCGAAAAAGAGTATGTCAACCACCGTGGGAAGCAAGGTGAATCTAATGGTTTGAGCATTAGTTCTTAATCAGCTTATTTTGCTCTGATGATGGGCAAATGGCAAAAATGTCAGCTGAACCTCACTTCCTATTGCAGTTAAGATACTTATTAGTTTTAAGCATTAAAGTTTGTTTCATGCAGCACACCTGCCATTGGACGACCTTCTGATTTTCAGTACGCAAGTGCAAAATCTTAAAAAGATGCTATCATTTGAAAGAGGTGTTAAACTTGTATTTCTCATATGATGGCATCCATTTGAATGTGCCAGTTGTACTGAGAGTATATAGTAAAACATCATTTTTGTGCCACTGTTATTGAATACTGATAAACATAAGTTTAGTGTCGGCTAAGTATGACTCATGTTCTTGCCCTTCAAAGTAGCAGTTGTCACTCACTAACATCTCATTTTGTCTCTCATACGTACTGGTCCCTCTTATCCACCTGCATCATTTTCTTGTCTCACTG
Source organism: Eptatretus burgeri (assembly GCF_056783735.1). Classification (NCBI taxonomy): domain Eukaryota; kingdom Metazoa; phylum Chordata; class Myxini; order Myxiniformes; family Myxinidae; genus Eptatretus; species Eptatretus burgeri. The sequence continues at coordinate 41,158,122 of NC_140972.1, forward strand.
ATCATATTCATCACTACATCCCTTGCATCCCTGTTTTTTTAGTGCTGTGTTGTCAGTACCTTGACCACTCGTCTATTGGTTAGCTCATACACGAACCTTGACCTCTGTATTAAAAAGAATAACCCACACAACCAATGATTGAACCCATGCCCCCAATTTCAACTACTCGAGTGATTTTTCATGAGGACTAATCTGGCAGAGATATTTGTCTCGTGTGCCATCATTCCAATTGCAACGAAAGAAATTTACAAGCAGTTGGTGTTGTGTACATAATCACTGTACAAACCACTAACTCAACGAGTCCATGCATTCATGTTCGATTAGATTATGTTGTTGACACATCAACACCTGTTGATTCAAACTACACCACTCTAGTGAGGTTCCCAGCATGATTTCCACATAACTCACTCATAGCCTCGTGTTCTTCAATGATAATCAAACCAAACTGTAATGACTATTTTCCCAAAATATATCTTTCTGTTCACACTTGCAATAAATAATCTTCTAAAAATGCATTACATTGTCACCATTAGGAAATACTGTGAAATTGTATCAAATACAAATAGATTGTCTTTTCTGGTAATATCATTAAGATGTCAAATCACATAAGGGTTTATTTTCTTACAAGTAATTGTTCTTGGCAAATTAAATGACAACTGTTGGAAATATGAGGAAATGGTGCACTGTAAGTATGTTGTTTGCTGATTGATGATGAAGACATGTTTTTTGCCTCGGAAATGTGGAAAAATAGAACAAGTCTGGTGTCTGGAACCAAAAATTATGGGTGGCGTCTGAAAGCAAGTGTGGAGTAACCCTTGAGACCTGTTCTTGGGACGAAACCAACACCTGAGAACTTGCCAACTTTATCGCACTTTTTCTCTCCGAGAGCGTCCAATACGCCTACTTCTTGAGCCGGGCCACAGTGAGTCACAACACCCGGTGTACCCTCGCCGGGTCACATTTTCCATGCGTAAGGTGGATTGTCGTGTTGAGGAACCACATTTCTGCAGAGTGCTCTGCCAACAATGGGTGGACCTGGAAACGTGTTCCCTGTTCACTTCCCTTCACTTGCTCCTTGTGCATATGCCAAGGTGTTTCGTGGCTCATGGGCCTTGCATCTGCTTGCACTTCATTTTGTTGGCACACACCTCACCAAGACAAATAATACTTTTTCAAGTTCAGAAATCCATGTAAGTCAGTGATATTCAAGAATTTCCACAAAATTAATTCAACGTTAAAGGCATATTACCTTGCAGTTTTTGTAATGCAATTTAAAATGTAATAATAGTCTGATGAATTAAACAGCACATTTGTTAGACTGTTTTTCATAACCTCAACACAACATCTGTTTTCTGCATGGATGATAAAAAGGGAACATGCTGAAACAAATGCAAAAATGTGTACCTTTCAAACTATCTGTCATTGCAGGTTACCTTGTTTTCATACAAGTTGTCCATCATTTACAGTATTTCCAAGTTAAAAAGATACATTTTCCCAAATACCTCGGTCACACTTAGATCCGGAGAAACCATAGGCGCAGGCACAACGATTGGGGGCAATGCATCGACCTCCATTTTTACAGCCAGACTCGCACACAGCTGTACAGGAACACAAGATTAGAACAGCATAAGAAGGGTGATGCATAAGTATGGGAACACACCTTGGGGGGGGGGGCAGGGAGGAAGGGAGGATTTATGACATGTAGACAGGAATGCAGAAATGCAAGGACACAGAAATAAATAGTATTCCCAACAGAATTGCCATAACATTAAATATAACAATAGTTTATAGGGTGTATGCAAAAAATGCAACCGAAGCTTATGATTGAGGCAGATCATGAGGGTTGGGGTGAAGTGGGGGGAAGGAGGCAAGAGAATGAAAAGACTCAATAATCATCTTGAGGTTAAAACTTTCCCAAAAATGTAATTTGGCTAATCTGCCTTCAAAAGGTTAAATACACTGACATAATGAGGACACCACACTCAGTAGCATTGTGGCTAGATCATCTGCTCCATGACTAGTAGGTTTGTGGTGAGATTCTGACCCTGGCTGAATCACCAGCGACTATAAAAATGGTATGTGCTACTTCCTTGCATGACACTCAGCATTTAGAGGATATAGTGAAGATAAACCCTGTGTCAGTGTGTGATTTGTGTGCATGACAGCTCTTCCATGAGCCTTATAAACTGTGGGAAAAACAAAGAAATTTTGCTAACAGTATAATCCTCAAAATCATTTCAAGAAAATATTCAATACCAGTAAATACCACCCATCATGTCGCTGACGGCAATACAAAGAGGAGGGAGAAAAAAGCAAACATTTATGAACAACTGACCAATACGACTACTTTTTCAATGGCCACAATTAATGCCAATGTTATTGTTTGGGTCGGCCGAGGGGAGGTTTGGTCCATGTCTCAGGCTCAGGGTTCACAGATGCAACAGATTACAGGCGTCAGAATTTCTCAAAATATTTCTTCAGATGATTGATTGGAAGGCACTGGATGAAAGAATGACAGTCTGGGCAATGAAAACATTATATTTCTTCCAAGCCCCCCCAAGTCCCAGACCCAAAGGGAATATAAATAGTTTTCTGACAAGCATAAGGCCCTATGCACTATGGCCTCAGCCGAGATTTCCACACCGCATTAACGTTCAACATCCCAATGGCAGAATGGGTTAATGTCGGAGAGATGGTATGCCTTATCTAATCAGTAACGAGCTAAAAAAGTGAGTAATAAAATGCCAATTGTGCCCAGAAGAAGGAAATGCTTCTGTCGATATTTGACTATCAGCGATGAATGGTGGATCGACAAACCAGGGTGTGATTTGTAAAATTTCCAGTGCCGGGGACAAAATTGACAGGCATTATGTTTTTTTTTTTGTTATTTCTGACTTTTACAACTTACAAGCTATACATAATAAGAGCGACATAAAGCTGTAAAGTCATATTACAATTACTGTAAAATATATTGTTGCAGACCCAGGGTCAGGGGTGAGGAAGACCACGAGGGGTGAGCTACCTCAGGTTCCCACCAGAATCGCAGGCCATCGCACACAAATAACTTTGTGACGTGGCAGTTCGTGAATCGACTGTGAACACCAATAACTCGACCACGTGACTTAGGGTTCTCCATCTAATAACGTTTAGCTAAAGGTCACGTGGTTTAATTACCGGGGGACACGCCCTCGATATGCCTTGCGAAAACCGGATCAGATGCAGCCGAGCTTAACTGCCAATAATTTACGGCGAGAAAAACATCGTTGGGGGATAATGTCCCAGCTTGACTAGAATACGAACCATGCTGGACCAATGAAGGAAATGACAAAAACGGGCTGGGAACATTTCTATACAAACATTTATTTACAATCAAGCGAGGAAAGGTATGTAGCACAGAAAATTGGGTTTATTGGGTTTGGACAGCAGGGGATGGCAAGGAATTTGTGGGGTGTGGCAAAAGGCAAGCAATCTTACAAAAGGAGACACAGAGCACACTTATCCCATTAGAATTTCCACAATCTTAACTTAGAGGACAGGCGCCATCACAAACACACACAAACCCGAGGTAGATTAGATAGAACCCAGAGGGAAAAAGAGAAGATGAAAATAAACGGCCTCGGAATACCTGGTGCAGTTGGCGGACCAACGCAACCCAGTACGCTTAGGGAGAGGTAGGAGGGAGGAATACTGGTGTCTAACATGTGGGAGTGAGAGGTGTGGTGTTGTGCATTATGGGGGGTGCGGTGTCGTGCCAGAGGAAAATGGGTTTGCAAGTCAGTAATGATGCTCTTTGTGTGTCCAAAGTAGACGGGACAGAGGGGTGGAAAGAGAGAGAGAGAGAGAGAGAGAGAGAGAGAGAGAGAGAGAGAGAGAGAGAGAGAGAGAGAGAGAGAGAGAGAGAGAGAGAGAGAGAGAGAGAGAGAGAGAGAGAGAGAGAGAGAGAGAGAGAGAAGAGAAGATGCGTGAGGCGAAAGATCCTTGACCTAGTCGTGTATAGGTCTGTTATTGTAGTGTGTACCTCTGTGGGACGCACCGCCTGAGCATTCCCACCTTGAGATGTGGCACGTTATCTTTGGCTTAGTCACCTTGCGGGGCTCGTGGCAACGTGCACTCTGCACTAGTCCTCAAGAAGGGGCATATATATATATATATATATATGGAAGCCCGAAAGTTACTTTACCCCTGATAAATTTCTCGCACTTCCCTCCGTCCCTTCCCCTCTGACCTCGCCCCCTTGCCCGCTATGGTATGCGGAAAGACTGACTCAGAAGAATGATGGAGCACATACAGAAACAATGACAAATTAATTATTGTAAGTACTGTTCAATAAAACCTGAATATTAAAACCTGTATATTAAAACCAAATCATTTTTTGGCAAGGGTTACAATCCTGGATGGGTCATCACTTTGACATTGGATACTCAAGTACGTGTGCAGGAATTTGCAATTTGGCCAAGGTGCCGGCGATAGCTCACCTCGTCTTCGCGAAGGACACCGTAGGATATATACAGTAAATAACTTCCACAAACTAATGATTGTCAGTGAGATTCCCATTTCAATATCTATCTGAATGACCGCACACACATTGATGAATTCCCCTGCCCGCAAAACACCAGCAAGACAGGTTCTAACTGGGTTGGGAGAGCTGGGAGATTCAAACCCAGCCTAAACAGCTCAGAAGCAAGTTTGCATATCTCTCGGCTATCCTGCCAGCACACATTACACAGATGGTTGCCTATTACAAATTAATTTCATGACAAAATCATCAGCAGATTATCAGTTTCCATGCTCACTTTAAAGGAACAACATTCATAAATCTTGTTGATGTTATTCGTATTTTGAAAAGGAAACCATAAAAAATAACATGGAATCAGTATTCTAACCAAAGGCAAATTCTAAGAAGAGTAATGTAACCACAGGCTCTCGAGGAGGTATCATTCAACCAACTGTCATACAATGAGATTACCATACTTAACCACAAGCTTTCTGTGGAACAATCTTTCTACCAAGAGACCAACTATAGCAATTTGTGTAAGTTTAGGCATTGCACTGTGGGATCATTAATCTAACAACATCGAGGCTTAATAAGTCAATCCATCTTGAAACAATTTGTCAAAATACAGGACAACTTTCTTTGCATCAATTTGTCTACAGGCTATCTCCAGGACTATTAATTCTACTACAGGTGGGATAATTTGTCAAAATACAGGTACAATAAAGGACAATCTTAGCTATAAGCTTATTGTGGGACAATCTAATCAGTCTCACCACACACCCCTTCTCTGATGAGCTTTTAACCTCAGTTCATGAACAAATATAATTGAGAAATTATAAATAATTTGATCCATAGTGTGGGAAGTCATCTCACCACATACCAATTATGTAATGAAAAATATAACGACAAATTTTAAGATAAATATCTGAACACCCTGACCATGATGAATTGTCAAAACACCATGAAATAATGTAACCCCAGTCCTCACTGTCAGAAAAAAAAACAGTCACACCCACTATTACATGAACATGGCAACTTCAGATCCATTATGATCAAAAGAGTGCCACCACTGACCAATGATGGCACAAACAGTGCAACCACATGTCGCAAAGAATTTGCACTGTGCAAATTAAACAGGCAAGTTTCGATCAAACTCATAATTCACAATGGATTCACACATTCCTAAAAGAGTGTTGTAATAGCATTTCTTAAGGGCTTTAAGTGGGTTTGAGAATTAATAATGTATAATGATGGGTGTGGTTGGAGAATATCTTCAAATATTATACATTCTGACAGCTTGTGCCAATGAGCGTCTCCAGTGTGCTCATGCAGCTGCGAATGAGCACTTGCTATCGAATATGTGTTTGTTTGTTCGAGGGCACTTGATGAAATGTACATTTTAGAGGTTATGACATCACTGAACAAACCAATAGAGCAGAAACTAGTACAGTGCGATATGTATTTTATAACTTATGGAAACTCAAGAATCTATATTATAAAAGGAGCTGTGTCTGTCTGTTTGTCATGCTATAACTTGAGAATGGATTAATGGATTTCAATGAAACCAACGGAAGTGGATTCAGGGAACTCCTCAGAAGGCTTATGATGCAAACAAAAAAATTAAAAAGAGGAAGGTTTGTGTATGGGTACATGGAAACATGTGGCGAACCTGCAAACACAAATTTGTGACACTTGTTATCCCCTCACAGAGGATAGAATCTTCAAGGATTCATTTTTGTTCTTGCTCCATAGATTAGCCATCGCAGCAAAGACTGTTTTTCCCGTCAGTGAACCGACAGATCTGAAATGCTAGTCTATATTATACTGGGGTCCAAACGTTAATCCTCAAAACTTTGTGCACTGCAATTTAACGAGACGGTTGCTAAAATACGTGAAAAGAAAAACACTCACGTTGTCCGCAGTGAGCTCCAGTAAACCCTGAGACGCAGGAACAGTGGTCTTCTGCACAGCTTCCTCCATTCATGCACCTGATGCTGCACTGGGAGGCTACACAGAGAATAGTAACAGTAATCATTTATTTGCTTTTGCATTTTTCTACTAAATGTGTTGTCATATTTTATCACTTGTCTTCAGATTATTAGTACAGGCATTTCAGCAGAAATATTTGGTCAACCTCACACAAATTGCAACAAAAGCAAACTCAACAGATTTTGGTTCCTGAATATGTCCTCAATGACAGAAAAAAAGTCCTAAGGAATCCTCCGGGGGGGAAAGTCCTGAAATCATGGAAATCTAATATGGCCACCACCCAGCTTCGGAGAAAACGAGAAAATTGTAAAGATTGATATTTTAATTTGTAAATATATGTTTTTCTGCATTCTAATTGTTTCTAGTTATGGTCAGTATATTGATATACAAGAATAATTATAAAAAAGTGAAATGTATTGAGGGTAAAATAAAAAAAATTATAGCTTTTTTGTCCAAAAATGTCAATTTTTTTGTCCTGAAAAAATATTTTGACTTGAGAAAGTTTGTACATATAAGAACATATGTATCCCCAGGTATACATACGATATATTTCCAGATACAGAGACATTAGTACTATCCTCTTGTGAAAGAATTAACACACAATATTAATTTTTATTGAATTTATTTCCATTTGCTTACCCCTACCCCCTTCATTTGAAACATGTGCACTTTGTGCATATTCGGTCCAAACAAAGGATAAACGCCTGGCTATAGCTAATACATTAATAGGATTAAGACAAATTCTGATTTTAAATACCATAGCTATGTTTATTTGTTAATATAACATAGTCAGTTCAAACTTTAAAAAAATTATACTTATTCTGGATTTTTATTTTCAGGCATGGAGGGACCTGAAAGGTGTGCCATCTGCAAACAGGATGGAGGAGGCCCATCAGCTTCAACTCTAACAGAAAAGGGGTGTTCAGCCATCAACCAGACCAGCAGCGCAAGGAAAGACAGCATTCACACTGTACCTGGGGAAAGGATGCACAAAGACTGCCGGCGTATATACTGCAACCCACATCAGATAGCCAAGGATACCAGGAAAGAAGAGTCAAAGGCCAGTACAAGCAGTGATAGACATGTACTTCGGTCATCTGAGGAGGGGTTTTCTTTCAACACTGATTGCCTTTTCTGTGGTAGACCAGCCAAGTTTGGGAGGAAGCAGAAGACGCAGGATGTGCTTCAAGTAAAGACAATTGAATTGAAGGACACGCTCCTGGCAATATGCCGCGAACGAGCCGATGTTTGGTCAGATGCTGTGAAGGCACGGATTCTTCATGTGCATGACTTGCACGCAGCAGATGCAGTTTACCACCAGACATGCAGTGTTAACTTTCGCACAAATAAACAGATACCAATAGCTCAGATCACGGACACCGAAGAATCCAAGAGAACAAAGCTTGGACGGCCTCGAGGAGATGATAAGCCAGAGCATTCTTGCAAGTGGCAAGATATCTTGAGGAAAATGATGATGAGCAGATCACCATCAATGACCTCATTGACCTCATGACACAGAAACTGGCAGGCACTAACCACGAAGCATACAGCTCCACCCACATGAAGGCGAGGCTGTGGGAACACTTTGGTGACAGGATAATCCAAACTGCGATCAACGGCAAGCTGAACGTGGTCACCTTCAGGACAACAGCCAGGGCAGTGCTTCAGGAATATTACAACAACCAGCAGCAGGAAAAAGACACTACTGAAGAGAAAATCAAGCTTGTACAGGCCGCTGCCAAACTCATCAAAGAAGACATTAAAACCATTGAAACATCCCATGAAGTCTACCCATGTGGTGATGACCTGCAATCGCAAGAGGCTGGCATTAAATACTTACGAGATACTCTGCTGGTACTGCTTGAAGGACTGTTTGTGGGAAAGAAAGATGGTGTTAAAGTGGCTTCAATTGGGCAAGCCATAGTGCAGGCAACTTGACCCAGAGTCTTACTGGCACCACTGCAGGTTGGGTTGGGTGTGCAGCTATCTTACCACTTCGCATCACGATTTCTCATTGACTCCCTTCATCATCACGGGTTCTGCTGTTCATATGAAGAGGTGCATCAGTTTGAAAGAAATACTGCTCGGTCACATGGAACAGACATCCCTAACCTGACAACAGAGTTTGTGCAGTATGCAGCTGACAATGTGGACCATAACATTCGCACACTGGATGGCCATGGCACATTCCATGGCATGGGGATGATTGCTGCCATCACCCCTGGAACCAGATCAGGCCGGCCAATACCCAGGGCTAAGGTGATGTCTTGTGATGTCACAATGGTTGGAAGGGTGCAGATACGGTACCACAAGGAAGAAAGTCACGTGATGACAGCAGTGACATACCAGAAACTTGTCAACCTAAAAGCCCAGAATTGCTCTGAAAATCTTGATGTTCTGTGGAAGACATCCATCTTGTTTAGGTCCCCCAGACCTACATGGTCAGGAATGATGCAATTCATACACAAGGGTGACCACCCTGGCAAGGCGGCTATCATGTTTCTGCCCATGATAGACATGAACTCGAGTGACAGCACATGCATATACTCGACTCTGATGTTTGTCAGTGAACATGCCCAATGCCACGGTGTCACTCCAGTAATCACCTTTGATCAGCCCCTCTGGTGGAAGGCCCTCATGATCATCAAGTCGGAGCCTATGGGAAGTGATCTGAAAGGGATTGTCCTAAGCTTGGGCGGCTTCCACTCAGAGATGAGTTTCCTCGGATGTATTGGACACCTGATGGTGTCATCCGGGCTTCATGAACTGATGGAGTTTATACATGCCCCCAATGCAGTGATTCATACGTTTAGTGGCATGGCCATTGCCCACGCAGTTCGCGCACACCTAATTGTTGATGCAGCCCTCAATGCCTTGCTGTTGACAAATTATTCTGGAATATCAATATACTGACCATAACTAGAAACAATTAGAATGCAGAAAAAACATATATTTACATATTTAAATATCAATCTTTACAATTTTCTCATTTTACCCGAAGCCGGGTGGCGGCCATATTGGATTTCCATGATTTCAGGACTTTTCCCCCCAGAGGATCCCTTAGGACTTTTTTTATTACTGAGGACATATCCAGGAATCAAAATCTGTTGAGTTTGCTTTTGTTGCAATTTGTGTGAGGTCATCCGACATTTTGCCTGGACTATATCATTAATTACCTTTTCCACCAAAGGTGGAAGGAGATTAGGTTTTCACCTCTGTCTGTCTGTTTGTTACTTACGAAATCTTAAGATTTCGTAAGTATATTGATGACTTCGGTTTCTGTTTGTTTGTTTGTTTCTTTGTATGTTTGTTTGTTTGTTTGTTTGTTTGTAGACACGATAACTCGAGAACGGAAGAAGCGACCAATGTCAAATTGCAACACGTGATTCAGGAGGGTGATGGCTAGTGCTGATTAGATTTTGGTCAAAATCGGTCAAAGGTCAAAGTCACAGTGAGGTCAAACATCCAAAACATTTGATTTTTGATGGTTTGGTACAGAATCATCGTAGAAACTTCTGGTTTGCGTCGCTACCTTCTCTTGAGACAGCTTTTATTAGACAAGGTCAGAGATCAAGTTGACGATTTCGTAAGTACCAGTCTATGACTGCTTGTTACTTACGAAATCTAAAGATTTCGTAAGTATATTGATGACTTCCGTTTGTTTGTTTGTTTGTTTGTTTGTTTGTTTGTTTGTTGGCACGATAACTCGAGAACGGAAGAAGCTACCAATGTCAAATTACACCACGTGATTCAGGAGGCTGATGGCTAGTGCTGATTTGATTTTGGTCAAAATCAGTCAAAGATCAATGTCACAGTGAGGTCAAACATAATTCCGTAAATTCATGTGGAGAAATGGAGTATTTTTGCTTCGCTCGACGTTACGAGTTCGTTTTAACTTCGATTTTAATTTTGTCTTCGGTTTTTGCGATCGCTTAGGACGCTTAAAACTCGGTTGTCGAAATTCTGGTAAAAATCGGATGTTTTGGAGACGTTTTAAGATTGTATAAAAAATATTTCACTTGACGCGTCACGGGTCGACCCATGATGCAGTGCGCTCGAGCAGACGCGTCGTTGAGTTACGTTAAGGTTTAATTGCGTGGAGAAATGGAGATTTGTCAGAGGTCAAGTTGACGATTTCGTAAATACTCGTCTATGACTGTTTGGTTGTTTGTTTGTAGGCACGATAACTCGAGAACGGAAGAAGCTTCCAATGTCAAATTACACCACGTGATTCAGGAGGGTGATGGCTAGTGCTGATTAGATTTTGGTAAAAATCGGTCAAAGGTCAAGGTCACAGTGAGGTCAAATATTCAAAACATTCGATTTTTGATGGTTTGGTACAGAATCATCGTAGAAACTTCTGGTTTGTGTCGCTACCTTCTCTAGAGACAGCTTTTATTAGACAAGGTCAGAGGTCAAGTTGACGATTTCGTAAGTACCAGTCTATGACTGCTTGTTTGTCTGTCTGTTTGTTTGTGTGAAGGATATCTCAAAAAGTTGTGGATGGATTCAGATGCAATTTGGTGGGCAGGTTGGGTGTGTGACAAGGACTAACTGATTAGATTTTGGTGAAGATCTGGATCCGGATCCGGATACTAGAATTTTAAAGAAATTCTTCACCATTGAGAGATAGGGCCAAACACAATATCTCGCATGCTATTTCAAAAACTTATTGGGCCCGATATGTTCTCCTGGATCAGGCATTGTGTGGCGGTGCTCTACCGATTGCTATTCTAGTTTTTTTGTGTGTGTTGGTTCCTCAAATGGTAAATTTATGATCCGTTTTCAGATATTCCACTGTTCATTTATTTTCTTGTTCAACACTTACAATGGGAGCCATTTATGTTGAGTTGACAGCTCAAGGGTGGTTAAGCCTTATATATATATATATATATATATATATATATATATATATATATATATATATATATATATATATATATATATATATATATATATATATATATATATAACCTAAAGGAATCCTTACTATAATTAATGAACTGTTGTTTGTGTGTTTGTGGGTTTGTGTGTTTGTTTGTTTATTTGTTGCGCTGCTTCTCCTCCAGTTCTGGGCAAATTTCATCCAGACCTGCTACAGAGGATGAGCATGACCCCAATTAATGTATAGGGGTGTTTTTATCTTTGCCGGTGGTCCTGGGGGCGGGGGGGTGAGGGGGTGGTGTTGGGAGGAATGAAAATTTTTGATGTAAATATGTATCTTGTTGTGACACCTCCAGGTTGGGGAGGATATTACAAGTCTCCACCATTTACAGTGCAGTATTCCTGTCCCCACATTCTCCAGTGCTGTAAGGTGTTTTGAATTATAAACAGTAGGTATGTTTTTGCTTCATGCACTTAACCCAGGTTATGTTTTTTTTTTCCTATGCAGAGTTGTCAGTTGTGTATACACGGTCAAAATAACGCTATGCGTCAAATTAATGTGATGCATGCTTGGAACTATATATCGCCCGTAGGGCGGGTACTCTGCTCATCTCAATTAATCTCGGCCAATGCATATCCAATGTGCTAAAAGTGTTACCATTCATTCTGGACTGGTGCAGGGGCAGTGGGAGAAAAAAGGGGGGGGGGAGCTAAGAAGCTAAACTGGAATATTTATCTAGCAGGATTTAGGAATATAGAAAAGGTATGCTAACAAGTGTGTAAAGACGCGTTACATTGCCCTCACTGGTGTTGATTTGATTCTCAAGGCCACTAAAGGTAGAAATTATTGTATCTTGAAATGGAATAACAACCTATCCAGGATTTGTTCTGAGCTCTGGAAACATTCCTGACTTATCATGAGCACCCCTTGATGCTTTGTCAAGAGTATGGTTCTTGTTCACTATAAAATCCCTCTCCCCAGATCCCTTACTCTTCAACACTAATTTAAGATAAAACATGCTTTAGTAATTCTGCATTATAATGCTTTCCTTCGTTGTTGTGCCCTTTTTATTCATATGCCAACCATAATTGCCTTGTCAAGGACAATTAAATGAGTTATTCTTATGTGTTCTTAATGCTTGTAATTTCCTGTTTGATTTCACGAAAAATGCCTTTATTTCACTTTCTTTGCTTAAAATACATAGAAGCAAAATTATAATGAAGATATAAATTCTTCATTGGGATGAGTGAGACGTGCAGGGCTCACAGGATTTTGAGTTACAGGTGGGCAACACCTGTCCGTTGGAACACGTGCACATATTTGGTCTCGAGCAAAATCCGTCCCCACAAGAGTGACGACAAATAGCTGCAAAAAGTAAAAATAGAGAATGAAGACCAGTTTACAAAAATAAAGCATATAAACATGTGAAAAAGGAAATATCTAGTCTGTGTTATATGATGGGTGTTCAAAATTTTTTATGAGCAAAATACTATTGCCCCAAGAAACACCAACTTAATTTTTTCTAATATATTGGTATATATTATATCGAGTATATTCTGGAAGAAAATATTTTTCTAATGAATAACATATGCAATAATGACATTAATAATAATCTCTTTTCCTCCCCTCTCCTCTCTCTTTTCCTCCCCTCTCCTCTCTCTTTTCCTCCCCTCTCCTCTCTCTTTTCCTGTTAAGAGTTCATTTGATTGTAATATCCAACTATGACCCCATTGTCAGGTCAGATGTCCTTTTACCCTTTGGCACCTAAGCCACGACTTTGAATTAAAAAAATTGATTTGTTTGTCTCTGGTGCAGGACATATAATTTGTGCGAGAAAGCTGAAAAATGAAATTCTGAAATTTCTAGACTTGCTGCACATTCATCAATATATGCACATTCACCTCCACCGTAAAAGTCGAAATGTTTAATGGTTTGAAGGGTCTAAAGGTCAAATTTTAAGGTCTAGATGTAGTGGCAATGCTATAACACATAATTAATCAATGTACCCACGGTCCAGCATGATGCAATTTAAAAGTTCATAAAAGTACAGTAGAGTACTTGCATTCAAACAGTATGTAACTGGCAGACTACTCACATGGGTCAACCAAGGCTTCACCATGTTTTTCGGTTTTATTTAGATCTATAAGTATTGTACATCTGGCAACAATGATTGTCGGATTGTACATAATATTCCACCATTAACCACACATGTTTTTAAAAGTGGTTTTCTGTTGTCGTTATACTATCGGGCTGTACGTCATATACACAGTTAACCACATCCATTTAGATGTGATTGGCCCTCCGGCAATTGTCTCGCCATGATCCTGCCTCCACCAGGCTAATTGACAAATGTTATCCTGCCCACTCTGTTTTCCCTTCATATTCCTATGTGGAGTTAAGCAGTTATGCCTACTTTTTGTGGAATCCTTTCAAGTTGTGAAAAATTCCAGCAGCCATGGATCTTACCACTGTAAAATGCTGTAGATTGGTATTCCAACCAGGTCCTTGGCTAAACTAATTTTGAGTTTGGCTGTCTGAAAAATCGAATTCGAAAAATTAGAATAATAAAAATTACAATCAGGCTATTTGGGGTCAGTCAGTTTTGTAGCTCAGCGATGCTGTCCAAAAGTTTAATGAGTGTTATTGGATGTGAAAGACTCCACACACGACTGGTAGGTTCGTATTTTATAGGTTGATAAGATTGTATACTGGTCGACTTTCTGAGGATTTGTGTTATTTTAAACTTTGGAATGTCCATGCCATCCGCACATAGGAATTCCAATGACTTCCTGAGGAAGTCGAGCGACTCCATGATATCCTCCCGCAGCATCATTACCTGTGATTCTACTCAATCATCATATTATAAATTTGACAAAAATAATTACATAATATGTTCATAATTATGCCATCTACATAATAAATATATTTTATAATTATACCATCAAGATCATACACTGAATGTTTGAAAAATAAATATTTCCCAGAGGAGGAGATTACAACTGTACAAATAAAAAATACTTTATTTTCATAACAAAGGGTTGTTTGTACCAGAATCAGTTTGTCAATGACCCATTTATAATACTTCATCAAATTATCTCCTGGATTCTGCAACATCCAATTGAAGGGGTGATGATGAATGTCATCAGTGCATATGCCCCACAAGTGGGGTGTGAGTTGGAGGAGAAAGAAGATTTCTGGAGTGAGTTAGATGAAGTGGTGGAGAGTGTATCCAAGGAAGAAAGAGTGGTGGTTGGAGCGGATTTCAATGGGCCTGTTGGGGAAGGCAATAGAGATGATGAGGAGGTGATGGGTAGGTACGGTGTCAACGAGAGGAATGTGGAAGGGCAGGTGGTGGTGGATTTTGCAAAAAGAATGGAAATGGCAGTGGTGAATACGTATTTTAAGAAGAATGAGGAGCACAGGGTGATGTACAAGAGTGGAGGAAAGTGCACACAGGTGGACTACGTCTTAAGCAGGAGATACAACCTGAAAGAGATTAGAGACTGTAAGGTGGTGGCAGGGGAGAGTGTAGCTCGACAGCATCGGATGGTGGTTTGTAGGATGATTTTGGTGGGTGAGGTTGAGGAAGATATTGAGGGCTGAACCAAGGACCAGATGGTGGAAGCTGAAGGAGGAAGACTGTTGCGTGAAATTCAGGGAGGAGGTGAGACAGGCGTTCGATGGCGGTAAAGATGGGTGGGATGACTGGGCAACTAGAGCAGAAGTGGTGAGGGAGATAGCTAGGAAGGTACTTGGTGTGACATCTGGACAGAGGAAGGAAGATAAGGAGACTTGGTGGTGGAACGAGGAAGTACAGGAAAGTATAAGGAAGAAGGGGTTGGCGAAAAAGAATTGGGATAGTCAGAGAGATGAAGAAAGTAGGCAGGAGTACAAGGAGTGGCGGCACAAGGCGAAGAGAGAGGTGGCGAAGGCTAAGGAAAAGGCATATGACAAGCTGTATGAGAAGCTGGATACAAAAGAAGGAGAAAAGGATTTATACCGATTGGCAAGACAGAGGGACCGAGCTGGGAAGGATGTGCTGCAGGTTAGGGTGATAAAGGACGTAAATGGGAATGTGCTGACGAGCGAGGAGAGTGTGTTGAGAAGGTGGATGGAGTACTTTGAGGAGCTGATGAATGAAGAAAATGAGAGGGAGAGAAGGTTGGAAGAGGTGGAGATAGTGAATCAGGAAGTGCGGTGGATCAGTAAGGATGAAGTGAGGACTGCTATGAAGAAGATGAAAAGTGGAAAGGCGGTTGGCCCAGATGGTATACCAGTGGAGGCATGGAAGTGCTTGGGAGAGATGGCAGTGGGGTTGTTAACCACATTGTTTAATAAAATGTTGGAAAGTGAGAGGATGCCTGAGGAGTGGAGAGAAAGTGTAGTGGTTCCGATTTTCAAGAATAAGGGTGATGTGCAGAGCTGTGGTAATTACAGAGGGATAAAGTTGTTAAGCCACACCATGAAGGTGTGGGAAAGAGTAGTGGAAGCTTGGTTGAGAGGAGAGGTAATGATTTGTGAGCAGCAATATGGGTTTATGCCAGGAAAGAGCACCACTGATGCAATGTTTGCTTTGAGAATGTTGATGGAGAAGTATAGGGAAGACCAGAAGGCGTTACATTGTGTGTTTGTGGATTTAGAGAAAGCTTATGATAGGGTGCCAAGAGAGGAGTTGTGGTATTGTATGAGGAAGTCGGGAGTGGTGGAGAAGTATGTGAGGATGGTGCAGGATATGTATGAGGACAATGTGACAGCAGTGAGGTGTGCGGTAGGAATGACGGACCGGTTTAAGGTTAAAGTGGGATTGCACCAAGGATCGACTCTGAGCCCTTTCCTCTTTGCAATGGTGATGGACAGGTTGTCGGACGAGATCAGACTGGAGTCTCCATGCACTATAATGTTCACGGATGACATCATGATCTGTAGGGAGAGTAGGGAGCAGGTTGAGGCGAGCCTCGAGAGGTGGAGGTACGCACTGGAGAGAAGGGGAAAGATAGTCAGTAGGAGTAAGACAGAGTACATCTGCGTAAATGAGAGGGAGGGTGGTGGTATGGTGCGGTTGCAAGGAGTTGAGGTGGGGAAGGTGGATTGGTTTAAATACTTGGGATCAACAGTCCAAAGTAATGGAGAGTGTGGTAGAGAAGTGAAGAAGAGAGTGCAGGCAGGATGGAGTGGGTGGAGAAGAGTTTCAGGAGTGATTTGTGACAGAAGGGTAGCTGCAAGAGTGAAGGGGAAAGTATATAAAAGACGGTAGTGAGACCAGCTATGTTGTATGGTTTTGGAGGCGGTGGCGCTGACAAAAAGACAGGAGGCAGAGTTGGAGGTAGCAGAGTTAAAGATGCTACGATTCTCGTTGGGAGTGATGAGGATGGACAGGATTCGAAATGAGTATATTAGAGGGACAGCACAGGTAGGACGGTTTGGAGACAAAGTGAGAGAGGCAAGATTGAGATGGTTTGGACATGTGCACAGGAGGGAAGCGGGGTGTATTGGGAGAAAGATGCAGAGGATGGAGCCGCCAGGCAGGAGGAGAAGAGGAAGGCCAAAGAGGTTTATGGATGTGGTGAGGGTAGACATGCGGGTGGTTGGTCTGACAATGGAGGATGTGGACAATGCACACCTCCACTCTTTTGTTCCCATTTTCTCACATTTATGAAATCACCTTTCTGAGGTTGTTCAATTGCACTCTTGACTCCAGCGTTTCAAGGAGGTTGTGTAGTACCATCTCGTAATCATCCACTATCTCCACCCATGTGATCTTTTTTTTTACCTCCATTCAATCTTCCATCCCTTACTTGTGGGTTCCTGTGTTTCCTCCCCTCTCATCTTGCTTTTCCTGTTAATAGTTCATTAGATTGTAATATCCAACTATGGTCCCGATGTCCGGTCAGATGTTGTCCTTTTACCCTTTGTCACCAAAGCCACGACATTAAATCAAAAAGTTGCAAGATTTCCAAGTGGACATTAAAAAAAAAAACAACTGGCTGGTGACTTTTCAGAAAATAAATGGGGAAATTCAATGCAGTTCCATTTATATCTCAAAGGTACCACTGTACTATTTTTTTTCATCATGGTCATGATCACATCTAATAATTCTCCATTTTAGAAATTTTACTATTATTTCACTTTTACCGACACTGTATTTTTTAGAATTTGGTTAATCATTGCATTGCACAAGGTAACTTTTACAGGAGTATTTATCATTAACAGTCATGCCTGGATAACTTTGGAAATATTATATTCACTCAAGTTAGCAGATGACTTGCTTTTAAAAAGGCAATGCATAAATTCCCCCAAAAGAAAGATTTGATATATATATATATATATATATATATATATATATATATATATATATATATATATATAAAAATATATATTTATATATATACACACAGGGTGTCCCAAAACTAACCTTGGGATTTAGAAATTAAATAACATTTGTTTTTTAATTAAAATTTTTTCGTCTTTTCTTTTCAGAATTTAGATTAACATTTGGAAATTACCCATGGAAAAATTCACAACTGAACAAAGAACCAAAATCGTGGAATTTTATTTTAAGTTTCATCGATCAATTATTCTCACCCAAAAAGCATACTCCCGACACTTCAATGCCAGAAAACCACCTTCAGATTTCATGATTCGTCGGTTGATTCAACGTTTTCAGTAATATGGGTAAGTAAGCGACTTGCCACGATCTGGAAGACCACGTTCAGTCCGTTCGTAGATTAATCGTGAAAGTGTACTGGATCGTGTTCAAGAAGAACCAGGAACATCGATCTGCAGAAGTTCTGACCAGTTGGGGATGTCTCGGATGTCACTATCACATACTAAGAAACGATTTGCACCCGTACCCATACAAAGTGCAATTGGAGTAAAAGTTGAAATCGTCTGATCATCGACAACGCTTAAATTACTCAGTCTAAATCCAGAGTTTGGTCAATGAAGAAAACGAATTTGTTCATAAACTGATTATGAGCGATGAAGCTCATTTCCATTTGAACGGTTTTGTGAATAAGCAGAACTGTAGGTTCTGGGGATTAGAGAATCCTAGGGCTATTCATCAACGTGAGTTGCATCCTCTCAAATGCACTGTCTGGTGTGGTGAAATGTCAGAAAGGATTATCAGCCCTTATTTTTTTGAAAATGAGGATGGCAGTGCAACGACGGTCACTGGTGAGCGGTATTGAGCCATGCTCGAGAATTTTGTGCGTCCTGCAGTGAAGGATAAACCTGAGATGTGGTTTCAACAAGATGGAGCCACTGCCCACACGGCACGAGCCACGGTGGAGCTTCTAAGGCAGAATTTTGGACACCGAATAATTTCACGAAATTCAGAAATTTCTTGGCCATCACGTTCGCCTGATTTGATGACTCCCGATTATTTTCTTTGTGGTTACCTAAAGGAGCGTGTATACATCAATAAGCCACATACAATTCAGCAGCTCAAGGACAACATCTGTGCATAAATTGGAGGGCTGCAGCCAGAGTTATTGTCCGCTGTTATGGAAAATGCTGTCGAAAGAGCCCGTCTCTGTGAAGCCAAAATTGGAGGACATCTAAGCTGCATCATTTTTCATAAATAAAGCAAATTTATCTCCATTTTGTAAATTATCTTTTGGTGTAAAAATAAACATTAATTTT